>NW_017536408.1:159514-175390 GCF_001853355.1 Bactrocera latifrons | reverse complement strand
AAGAGATGAATTAAATAGTTTTGTTAGGGGTTGGTATATATATTTGGCACATTTCTTAAGAAAGCACGAAGGAATCATATCTGGGCCATAATTGTATGATTGTTCTAATACATTTAACTGATATAAGACGTCTGCTTCGGAAATGGTAGGTACAATAATGACAGAAATTGTACATAACTTGTGCTGATGCGGAACATTTTTTGGAGATTTTGGAGAGTACTTGGACTAGACTACTATTTCATAGCGGACGGAAAATTAAAAATCCTGAGTTTGGAGTTGACGAAACCATAGAATAATTTTGGATTACATATAATATTATCTTTTACTTTATTTATATAATTATTTTAACATATTTTATTAAGTTCAGCAAATTGTGGACGCAATTTAGAATATTTTGAATAGTAAGCAATTAAACCAGCTTTTTTTAAAGTTTAAAAGCGCGAGATTTTATATTTTTTAATTTACATAATTCTTTCGAAAACCATAAATTAGAACTTATTTTTGAGTAACAACGCACTTCGGAACATATTTTTCAAACAAGTTTAAAATAGTTTCATTAAAGTGATAAGCACTAAATTCAATATTGCCACTGTAATCTGGCCAAGTTACTTTAGAAAGTTCGTAATTAATCTTCTTAAAATTAGCTTTCGCAAAACTGAACCGAAAACAAAGGTCTTGTTTATTATTATGAGGAAAGTTAGTTATGATTTCGATGTCAATTTTCACAGCAGGATGATACGGGTCCTCGGGCCGAACCAAAGGATCACATCGGACAATAGAGAACATTGAAGCGTTATCGATATAAACTAGCTATAAGAACTAATCTAATTCGTTTGAAATTAAATTAATTTGGAGAGATTAATGAGGTCAATAGTGGGTGGAGGCATTCTTTTTAAGGAAGATACAGCGGCATATTCATCAGACGGACGTTTACGTTTAGAAGAAGTTTTTGGATTCTCTTCCTGAGTATTTAGGCATTGAAAAGATTGAAACAGCGTTTCATAACGCCTAGATTTTTCAGTAAGGGTTTCAAAATCACGACCAATTTCCTTGAAACCATTGCGCTCCTGCTTAAAAACTTTAAACAAATCAGTTTCAGTTGGCCTGCATTTTAGGCAAGACCAGCGCAATCCCTTACTGTCAAGAATAGAATCCAAGATCATACCTGTCAGTCCCGCACATTTAAGATGGGCAAGCCCATCACAAAGCCTGCAAGAAACAAAGTGTTCCGACTCGCCTTTCACAGAGCAGTTCGGAAAGTTACAAATCATAATGAACAAAAACAATATTAAACAAAAATATAAAGATGTTAAATAATAAAAGTAAAAAGAGCAAAAAATAATAATATATTTGTGACAAATGAATGCAATAAAAATAGTTAGTTATCAAAGATAACAACCAATGTAGCGAGCAGTTTGAGATGCACTGTAGCACACGAAAAGTAAGAAACTCGCTGTGGACAAAGATGGAAACGAATAAAAACAAGAGAGAAATTTAAGTTTAATGTTTAAACAAAATTTCATTGAAGTGCAAAATATTAGTATGGCCACAACGAAATTATGTACATGCAAAATGGACAACTGAGTTGTTTTGTGTACATGCCGGCCATTGTTATGTTGCTGCCCTCTCACAAACGTTCTTGTAGTAGGATTCAAAATGCCGTTTTCAGTTCACTGTCGTGCTGCTGCAGTCTGTCGCTAGCATTGTGTTCCACACATAAGTAAGCAATGTAAGTCAACACTAACAATTGCACTATTTAAAATGTAGCACAAAAACAAATTGAAAATGACTCGGCACAATAAATTTAAATTAGCTAACACAGAATAAAAGTAAATTCAATAGCTTCAATACAAATATAACACTGATACTTATCTTAAAAGATCAATTAATCCAAATATTTTCACATTTAAGTCTTGAATATAAATTAAATAAATTCGACAGAGCACCAAAATTCACAGCTGAGCACGAGAAGGGTTGGCAAGGGTTTATATAAATCCAATACGAACTATTGTATTTAGAAACTATGTAGAAATTAAAGCAATAAGGGTGTGGGATGTCAATGAAATTGTTTATTCTTGTGAAAGTACATTCAATGCCATTGTGTACGAAACTCGATTTCTTTTGCATGGCCACCACAGGCCGACCGGGCTATACTGCTGCAATTTCACTTTCGATATTCATACGAAACTATAAAATATCTCAGAAATTTTTAAAGTGTGAAACTGCACTTTCTGAATATGTGTTGGTTATTTTTGAGCAACGAAAATTAGTTGGTGATATTTTAGTTTGAAAAAAAAACGAAAATTCCTATGTTAAATGTTTGGGAACCTACCCGACCCCTTAGAGTTAAGCTACAGCGCGGCTTGAGGGAGATTTTTTTTGTTTGTCAATCAAGAACATTTGAGAAGGTAAGAGTTGAAAAAAATATTCAAAATTTTTTTTGGAAGCACCGTAATGTAAATAGTTAAGAACTGTATGCTAGCGTTCGTACTTGGAAAGCCAATTTAATAGCTGGAGAAAGATTTGTAGTTAAAATAGTACATGTTAAGGTAAGCAAATGTATGTATATTAGGGAGCTTCAAAATTTTCTTTTTTAAGCTCCCTAATATACATAAATATGCAAGTTTATACGAATAGTTAATGTATAGTGCCCTTCCAAACCCAATATCAAACATACACACTAACTCTCTCAATGTCTGTGCAACAAATTTTTTTCAGAAGTCGCTGCTGGCTGTAGCTTTTGTACTGTCGTCTGCCGATTGCATTTGCTCAGCCAAAATCGTGTGAAAATGGCAAATTACCGAGTGTTAACTTTCCGTTAATTTTGGCGTATATCAATGCAGGATGGCTGCCACACATCCTAAGAGCATACCAAACCGCAAACTTTTGATAACATAATGACATTTCAAGAATTGGAATCGGGATTTACTGAAAGTGCCACACACTAGATGGTCGTTCGGTTACAGTTTTAAAATAATTTGAATTTTGTAAGCTCGCAAACACAGATTTTTCCTAAAAACGTTCCATAAAGTGAATCGGTACAGCTTATATTATTGCGCGTGAAGTTGAATGAGCTCATTTGGAACTCTGTTGTACAACAGAGTGGTACGCACTGTACGGCATCTCTGAAGATGCGCATTATCTACTAGATGAAACTTGAAGCGAAACCGATCCATGGCTGCTCGAATTATGCTCGGACCAGTTTATGCATTTTGTGTTTTCTATACAGCACGCTTCGAACATAGGGAATATAGCTACAGCAAAAAGACTGCAAAAGTAGAGGCGTATGTACGGCTTTGTGATGTCTAATATCGTTTTAACTACTCTCGATTTATTTACCAATGATATCAAGTACTACTTCAACCGTCCATTCATTTACTTACCTCTGTGTATCTACCGCGAATTGCTCATTCTGCAAATACAGTTCATTTATGGCTGACGCATAAGCCATTTATAGATACAGTTCAGTACGCGCGAATTTAGGCCACTATATGTGTAAGATCGCGCTCACAATAGAAGCTATAAGAGAAAGAAAGCAGGTAATGTATTAAATATATAACATACATACATATATACATACATATGAGGTGTGTTCAAAAAGTATAGCGAATTTTGTGATTTTTCAAAAATTATTTATTTATTCATTCATTTCTTTTTTGTCCACTTCAAAGTAATCCCCATGAGATATTATACACTTGTGCCAACGGTTTTTCTAATCTTCGAAGCACTTCAAGAAATATTTTTTATTTTATCTTCCTCAGCTCCTCCTTCGATGCCGTCTTTATCTCGTCAAGAGAAGCGTAACGTCATCCTTTCATGGGCCTCTTCAGTTTAGGGAACAAGAAAAAGTCACAGGGGGCCAGATCTGAAGAATACGGTGGCTGCGGCATCATTAGTGTATTGTTTTTGGCCAAAAAGTCGCGCACAAGCAACGATGGGTGAGCAGGGGCGTTATTGTGGTGCAAAAGCCAATTTTTGTCACATCTTCTCGGCCTTCTGAGAACATTTTGTACCACCGATAAACGTTGCTTCGGTCCAAKGTAGCTTCTCCGTATGCCACAGTCAACATTCGGAATGCATCCGCGCACTTAGTTTCTTTTTTCACACAAAATTTGATACAGGCTCTTTGATCCATTTTTTTGAATAGGTAAAAATCGGAGATGATCCAAAACACGTGCAAGCAAAGCAGCTGTCAACAATTAAATGAACAATCAAAATGGCCGAGCTTGTCGGCATAAGTGAGAGACATGAGTACCAACATAACGCCATAAAAAATTCGAAATTCGAATATACGTAACCCGCGAAAATTCAAAATTCGCGATACTTTTTGAACACATCTCGTATATGCCAAAAAATGTAAAAATACATGAGGCATTAGAAAAATTTAATTAATGGATCAAACTAACTAGCGCCTAAAAGGAGTAAATGCAACAAAAAACAGGAGAAAAGGGTGAAAACAGCCTGCATTGGCGCCCCGAAATGATTTATGGCGTTAGAGATAATGTGATAATTGTATGCGAGTAGGCGCTCGGCAAAACGAAAAAAGAAATCAGGATAAAGTGCTTAAGGTAAGCAGCAAAGCGTTACATACATTTAGGCGTACGCACGTTTTCTCAATTTTGCTTTCGCCATCTTAAAAAAGCAATTTTAAAGTGCATAATTTAATCAAACTTTTCAGCAAATACTCTCAATAAAACATTTAATATTAATTTAATAATAATTAAAATAGTTTAATTTTGCTTTCTCAGTTTTATGTGGATTTTACTGAAATTCTACAATACATTTTTAAAATATTCGAAATTTTTAACTCACATATAGCTTAGCTTTATTATACGTATAACACTGTAAGGGTATTAGGGCACAATTGTTTCTGTTTCTATTCCACGATGTGTGTTACACTCAAGAGGAAGCATCGTGGTCTTTATAAAGTAAACATATAAATGATCAGCGTCATCTAAGGGCTCCGAGCATATTGTTTAGATTTGACGAGTTCAGCATATTGCTGTGTTTGACAAAAAGCAATAAAACTGTCAATAGCCTGTTTTAACAGATCATGCCTGAGTCGTGTCGAGATGTTATGTTATTTTGGTTCATGGAAAACTTACCCCTGAACAACGTTTATAAATCGCAAGCTTATAATGAAAATTAGCGTTCTGTAAAAATGTATTTCGAGCGCTTCGCAACTCCATCACTTATCTTGAGACCCAGCATTCATTATTGGATATCCGGTCGACTTTCCCAAGCAACATCGCTTCGCGCTATCGACTCTTGAAAAAATCCTAAAAGTTTCAACGTTTTCGAGCAAATTTTGTTCAGCGATGAAGCCCATTTTTTGCTCAATGGGTATATACTAAATAAGCAAAATTGACGCATTTGTGAGGAAAAGCAACGTGAAGAGATTCAAAAGCATAAATTTGATCCAGAAAAATAAAGGGTTAGGTGTGGTTTGTGGGCTGATGGAATCATCGGTCCATATTCAAAATGATAGTCGTGATATAGGGGACATTGGGTTTCTGCAAGACGGCGCCGCACCCCATTGATCGCAACAATCAATGGATTTATTCATAATTTCACGTTTTGGGCCGGTCGATTGGTGACCAAGATCATGTGATATTACACCGTTTGACATTTTCCTATGTAAAGTCATAAGTCTATGCAGACAAGCGTGCTATGGCCAAATAAATGCCAAAAGAAGTTCTTTAGAATAATAATAAATATTAAGTTTGAAGTTTCAAAGTTTTTTCTTTTTAAAATATTGCTGGAATATTATTTGGTATACATTTTGCCATATAGTACTATTTGCAGTTCAATATGCAAATGTGTGTGTTCAAGGTGATTTTATTTTTCCATTAGTGTTTCAGATTTTCTATAAGAACGCTTTCAAAACCCAAAATTTTAATGAAATGGTAAATAAATAAAAAACTTCAAAATATTAATTACCTAAATAATATTTCACAAGAATTTTATTCCGGACTGTTAAGCTAAGATAAGTATACTGAGTTAAATTTTAATTGAAAGCATATTTCTCTAAGAAAGGAATCTTATGAAACGATGGTACAACACAAATAAGCATTGTACAAAACGAAAAATATAGTAATAAATCAATTATAGTCAATCGCTGGAAACATGAATAAAGTCCTTTACATACACACACATATGCGAGTACCATCTATTTCTTCCATTGTTGTCAGAAACTGTCGGAAAAGTTTGCGGATAAAAAATTTATTTAAGCCTGTAACAAAGTAAAGAAACCCATTTAATATCCTTTATATTGTAAGGAAACAAATACAACAACAAACATTATGCCTTGTCCATTAGTGCTCGCATTAAAGCCGTCAGTCGTTGTTTGGCTTACTTGGAAATGATTTCTTTCTTTGCTCAAAGCAATCACTGGAAATTACTCAGATGAGTAGCCGCTGTACTGATGTAGAAAATCGATAGTAATGTTAACTTAAGGATGGACGGTAAATCCATTGATGCTTATCAGCTCGAATGGTAATTGAATTTTATTTGAATTACCGGAGAGAAATAACTATATATAAATGTATATGAACGCAAAGTTTGATTAGTTTGAATATGGTGATGTACACTAGGGTGGATCGATTCCGGACTTTTTTCGATTCGGGATTTCTAATAGTGCGGAAAAGTTGCCTTAGTACTTCCTGATTCCAATGCACCTTTTTGTTTTGAGATCGGATTGCATCTTCAACGCCAACTCCGGCCTTGAAATTTCGGAAATTCGCCTAAAATCATGAAATTGTCTACCTAACGCCTGAAATACGCATCTCATGGCAAAATGTATAAAACAAAACTTATTTGTCACGTCATTTGCTACCGAAACGAAATGTGATCATGGCCGTAGGACGAACCGTTCCCGAGATACGAGCGAAAATGCGGCGCGCCACAGCGCAAGGGGAAAATTGTTGCAGCTCTCAGCTATCCTGTATTGGTCACCCAGAACCCACCGCGTGGAGGTGGCTGGTGGAACAGTCAAGGTAATAGTCTTCCAGTTAATCATGTCATAAGAATTATTAGCTAGGAAATTCAGCTTTGGCACTTTATTACATCTAACCCTTCCATTTACAGTGTCAGACTCTGCTTCTCTGACTGCCAGAAGACGGTCAAGGGCCAACTTTCTGACTTCTATCCGTTCGTCAGTCACCATACTAAGGAGAATGTTTTCTGGGAGAGCAAAGAAAGCATTATGTTGAATGCATGAATCGACAACCTTGCGCAGTTGAGCAGGTAAGTATCTCGACCTTTGAGTTGCAGCATAGAGGTGGCGCGAGCCATTTTTGATTGGACTGTTGAATCTTATTGAGAACCACAAAGGTGARTAAACTGTAAGTATGTACTTGACCAAAATCTTTATATCCTTTGTTGGTTTGTCAGTAGAAATGTAAAATCTCAGAATTCTATTTGCACAGGTGAGCCAGCGAGATTTGCACATGTTACCTGGATGCACCGGCCCTAAATCTGAGTAACATTGACCGGAAATAACAGCTTCCGATGTTTTATAGAGATAAGCTTGGTCTGTGCTAAGTTGGGTCGGATTAATAACCTCAGAAGGTAATTGGCAGGATGGAAATCTTTCAAATTTGACAACAGGCAACTTCTCACAATCAGGGAGCCAGAGAATGTATTTGGACTCTTTGAGACACCATCTATGAGTTCGAAAAGAGCACGAAATGGAAGTTTGTTGAAATGTAGAAGACAAACAACCCACTGTAATGGCCTACCTATTCTTTCTTCTAGTTTCCGAGTGATTCCACCTTTATTGACAACCAGGTTCCGCTATAAGAGAAAAATGTTCCTCTCTCACAGTGCCGCGGTAGTACTTTTCACCTTCGCTGACTTGTGTAAGTGTATTATCTTTGCGGCCGTCAAAATACAACCCATATACAGAGTCAATACTTTCGGTGTTTTGGAGCTTAACTCCAACACTTTTTTTTGCCCGACTAATCTTGCATTTGTCTGTAATAAAGCTAGCCTGATCCTCTGTTATCAACCCTGCTTTTTTGGCATCCAGAAAAGCAGATGAAACAATCAAGGCCGCTGCTCTATCACTTACTCCAAATCTTTGGGCAGCTAAAGCAGCGTGTTCTAATACTAGTGTGTTTTGTTTGGTTTTAGAGGATGGAAGAGAAAATTCATCATCAGCATCATGTTTGGAAGAATCCATGTGCGACGCACCTACATTGTTGTCATCTGTATGAGAGACTGGCTGATCTGAATGATCACGTGTTTTAGCTGATACTTTTCTGGTAAGTGTTGATGTTGAATGACGCTTTGAAAGCTTTTCTTTACGTTCATTTTTCTTTGTATTCTTTTTTTTAAGTAGATCAACACTTCCAGTTCGAGCAATTCGACCAATTCTTCTGGTACTCTGGTCCAAGAGAAATGGTTGTTCATTGATAGGAACTTTCCTTTCCTTTGGACAAGTGCAAGAAGAAAAATAAATGCATTTTCAAGCAGCGATATCAATAATTTTCCGGCTCAGCCGAAAGCCTATGATGCTGGCACTGCGTACTTTAATTTATATGATAATTTGTTTATTATGTAAGCTTTAATAAAATAAAAACAAAAAATTCCGGCAGAAAAAAGTCGTCTGTTTTAGAGCTCAAACCTATTGGGTCCCTTAAAAACATTTTTTTAAGAGTCAGAAATTTCTTGTGGTATGTGGTGAGCATTTGTACAACTCTGATGTGTGAACTATCGGAATAGATGACTTTTTGAAAGTATTTTCAACCTTTTTTGCAACTATTTCTCTAACCTGTTTACTCCTAGGTTCATAGTTGTCGCCTCGGAGTCGAAAATACGAAATCTGTCAAACTGATAACACAAAAGAACATCGTGGTAAGTAGGTAAGTGGAACTCAGAGAGATTGTACGGATATATGCCAAACACAGGACATTTCTGTCTAAATTTAAATTTAGATACAGACATTTTGAGTTCTGTGTTCTGTTGAGAGAATATAAGTGATAGCACTCGACGAAATCAACGACAAGAGTGAAAGAACTCGATGAAAAAATATTTGTGTAGAGACCTATCCGAACGTGTCCTTTCGCGTAGGGGAATGAATGTGAGTGATAGCACTCGGCGAAATCACGGTCAAGAAGTGTGGAAGCAAGCCGATTTTCACCTTGGGCTGTAGCCCGCCTCATTTTCGCTTGTATATCGGGAACGGTTCGTCCGACGGCCATGACCATACCATTTCGGTAGCAAAGGACGTTGCAAATAACTTTTGTTGTGTACATTTTGGCATGAGATGCGTATTTCAGACGCTAGGTAGACAATTTCACGATTTTAGGCGAATTACCGAAATTTCAAGGCCGGAGTTGGGGTTGAAGATGCAATCCGATCTCAAAACAAAAAGTTGCATTGGAATCAGGAAGTACCAAGGCAACTTTTCCGCACTATTAGAAATACCGAATCGAAAAAAGTCCGGAATCGACCTACTCTAATGTACACTTAGGACAAGTTGAGATATGTACATATGTATGTAAGTATATGTGTGTACCTATTTTTACAAGGAAGTTGGTAAGTTGGGCGGAATTACGAATAAATTTGAATCCAGGTTTTGTCTATCCACCATTGACCTGCAAGATAAATTCCATACTAAATCTAGAGTAAATGGTTATGCTTGCGAAACTACCTATACTCGTAAAGTAAATAAATTTGCAAATCCTATTGTGCTCCAAAGAATACTAAAAGCTGATGAGTTATGCTGTGCAATAATAACATTCTTTCTGGCAATTGTAATAGCAAAGAAAGTCAAAACAAGAAGGGCAGGAGCTTTCGTTATCAAATATCTCCCCGGAACTAAAGAAGACTGTAGCAGATTTTTCGAGGTGGACGGTATGTAGATACGAGAATCCAATACTAATCCCCCTATAATACATTCCTGTTCAAGATTAGGAATGGACATGAAGGCCAAAGCTTTCTCAAGACAAACACCTCTTAAGAACTCTGCTTGATTAGTATGACCAATTTATGTATGAATTTGAAACCCTTATTAATACATTTATAGTTATTCAAGTGAAGAAAATTAAGAGATTTAAGTTGTCTCCAATCGAATGTGGCACTTTATGGTCAGCTTTTACAAATTCATATCTCGACAGCAGCAATTCTCATTATATAGTTATAACTTATCCGAGTGGTATATCTTACTATGATTAACAAGACGATGCTACCAAAAAGCCGGTCTAAAACCGAAAATCGTAAAATATACCTTAAATGCTCTAGGTTAGTCTTTGAAATGAGAATCTTATTTTGTCCCAAACCTTCCAGTTAATTATTCAAAGCAATAGAGGGATTTCTGTTGTATTTAATTTTTAACACTTGTTATGTTTTTGGGATATTTTTGGAATTATATCGCTACACAGATTGTTAAGTTGATAAAAAAAAAAAGCATCTGATTCGTATTGTAAAATTTTATTATTTTTTTATTTCACTCATTTTATCACCCCGGTATTCATATGCTTTATCGACTATACCAGCTTCACCACAGCGCTTAGCTGCGCATCGTCGCGCTAGTGAAAATATAATTACGGCAGCAAAAAGCACTTTAGTTACGCATAATAATAATAATAAAATATTGCCCCACAGCAGCAGCGGCACAACCAAGCGCCAGAAGCCGTTGAGAGATGCTGCAAAAAGGGCACAGGGCGCCAACAGATCGACGAATGGTAAGCGGGGTAGGAATTGAAGCGCTTTCTAATGTGAAGAGACACGCAGTGAGCAGACACAGTTATTTGTTGTGTTAGCACTCCTGCACACAGTGAAGCATTGCCAGTCACTAACTGCTTATTGTGCGGTGAAAGGCAGCACACCATTTAATTGTGAAGAGCAAAATTGTACTAAACGGCGACTCAGGTGTTTGTAGGAGTACGTATATAAGAAAAATATTAAACAAAAATAATTTTCACAGATGTCGTTTCTTTATTGTGAATATGTGTGTGGTTGCTGGAACTTGCCTTTGTAACACTTTGCCGCGACTATTGGGATACAGCTCCGGACTTGCGTTTGCGTTCAGCATGCGAATCAAATGTGAAATATGTCTGCAAAAAGAGAATCAAAAAAGAGCAAATATAAAATGAAATGTGCAAGACGAACATAGATAGATATTTTATTATACGTAAATTCAACACTTGTTTGTGTGGTTGTGAAACTATTTGCAATTGAGTAGTAAATATTCATGGAACACAGTTGCTTTGTATAGGGCTAATGCTAATATAATATATTTTTTTTTTACCAGTGCTTGTATACATTTGTGTATGGTATATTTTATATTTTATTCATATTTGTGGGACACGTGAATTCAATAAAACTATAACTTAATCAATTGCCTCCACTTAAACTTTGCGAAAGTTAGCGACAGAAAGAAAGGCGGATTACGGTCTAATTCCAATTACAATCTTTATTCCATTTCATCTTAAACTAGTGGTAATGTTAATATCTTTTACCTTCCTTCTATAAAAGTGTACAGCTCCTGGCGTATGTCGATGATATTGATATCATTGGCCTCAACAACCGCGCCGTTAGTTCTGYATTCTCCAGACTGGACAAGGAAGCAACACAAATGGGTCTGGCAGTGAACGAGGGCAAGACGAAATATCTCCTGTCATCAAACAAACAGTCGTCGCACTCACGACTTGGCACTCACGTCACTGTTGACAGTCATAGCTTTGAACTTGTAGATGGATCCAAGATAGACGGAAGATCCAGCGTAAACACCACCAACAATGTCAGCCTAGAAATCCAACGCAGGATAACTCTTGCCAACTGGTGCTACTTCGGACTGAGTAGGCAATTGAGAAGCAAAGTCCTCTCTCGACAAACAAAAACCAAACTCTATAAGTCACTCATAATTCCCGTCCTGCTATATGGTGCAGAAGCTTGGACGCTGTCAACAACGGATGAGTCGACGTTGCGAGTTGCGCGTTGGCCACGGCGAATATCGCATTCGATAGAACGATGAGCTGTACGAGATATATGACGACATTGACATAGTTCAGCGAATTAAAAGACAGCGGCTACGCTGGCTAGGTCATGTTGTCCGGATAGACGAAAACACCCCAGTTCTGAAAGTATTCCACGCAGTACCCGCCGGGGGAAGCAGAGGAAGAGGAAGACCTTCACTCCGTTGGAAGGACCAAGTGGAGAAGGACCTGGCTTCACTTGGAATATTTAATTGGCGCCACGTAGCGGAAAGAAGAAACGACTGACGCGCTGTTGTTAACTCGGCTATAATCGCGTAAGCGGTGTCTACGACAATCAAGAAGAAGAAGAATGTTAATATCTATTACAAAAAAGGGGAAAGTATAATAATTTTCAACTTTCGTTAACTATTGTAAAAGATTACGTCGATTTAAGTAAGGTGAGTAATATTTTAGTATTACAAATTTATTATTAAGGTAAGTATACAAAAATAATATAATTCAATATTTTATAAATTTTATAACTCATTTTTCTTAATTTTAGCTTTGGGGTTAAATATAAGTATATCTTGTCGCTTGACACAACACCGGCCACCTTGACAGGATCAGATTCCATATTACGTTTGGGGTGCATCCACTTGTTGCGCTCCTGAAAGCCCGTCAGGTATACACTGTCGCCAGAACTGTTGCTTGAGACAGCAAATAGTTGGTAATAGGTCCACGGGCACCTTCTCTGAGGGTAATGCCCGCAGGGATCATCCTATTAATAGATGCACTGGTGTTAACACCTCGCCGTCGTTGGGATCTTGGCTCAGAGGTACTAGGGGGCGAGAGTGGAGGATGGCCTCCACTTCGGCCAATAGCGTTGAAAGCTCTTGTGTCGTTAGTAGAGCGCTGCTGAGTGCGCGACCATATGCTTGGCGGACTTCACCGCCTCCCATAATGCGCCGAAGTGCGGCATCCTGGATGATATAGAGTCGAAGCTGAATTCTTCTTCGGCTGCGAATCCCATTAGTTCTGGGGCTTGCTCTAGAAAGGCCTCCTTGGTTGCGTTGTCGCTGAATATTTTTTGTGGCATCCCTCGACGACCAATGAACCTTTTGAGGGCGAAAATAAAGGAATTATTAGATAGGACTATCTCTAAATGTAGTGCTTTTGAAGTGAAGCAAACGAAAACTGCTATATAAGTTTTTACGGGTGGTCGACCCCGTATTTTTACAGTTGGATATATGTGACCACAAAAATCTAAGCCACATATCAGAAAGGGTCGTAACGCTCGAAGTCTTTCAACTGGCAAATTTCCCATTATTTGGGTTTGCAACTTCGGCTTGTAATGAAAGCTCTTACGGTTCTACTGCAAGCTTCTCTGGCATTAATTAGCCATATGCGTTCTCGAAGAAGCGCAACCAAWGCTTTTGCCCCAGCGTGGTGATTTCGAAAGTGCAGGAAAGCGACTTATCCCAGTACTCATGCAAGAACGGGTTGAGTTTTTGCAAGTTTGCGGGTAGAGTCATGCTTTTAGTCAGTTTTTGGATTACATTAGCAAAATCAGAATATTCCCACAGTAGGCGTTTTTGTCATCAGATCTATCGTAATAAATATGCGACCACAGGAAGTAACTTTTGATGAGAAGAGAATTTCCAATCAGCTCCATGATAGTGTTATCTTTCACATTTGCAGAAAATGTGASAGCGTTTTTCTTCTTCTCTAAGGCTTCGTTTTCTGGGGAGAGCTGGAAGTGAGWGTTAATTGGCCATAAAGCGGGGCCTTCTAGGCGGAACTGTGGACCAAACCATATAGAATTATGCAATTCATCCACGTTACAACCCCGAGACACTTGATCCGCAGGATTTTGTTTTGTTGGCACATGTCGCCAATGTACATTGTCAGTCAATTCTTGTATTTCGGACACTATATTTGCGACAAAGGTTTATAATGAAGATGGATGCGACTTTACACAGTGTAATACAATTTCAGAGTGTGTCAATTAGTGCAACTCGTGACCATAATTTGGCAAGAAGATGTGCTGCCAAGAGCTCGAGACGCGGAAGAGATTTTGTCTTCAGCGGAGCGACTCTAGACTTTGCAGTAAGCAGCATACTTTTGACAACATTAGCAGATTGGCTTCGTATGTATATGCAGCATCCTTACGCTCTTATTAAAGCGTCGAAAAAGCCATGGATTTGGCATATAGCAGTCGGCTCTAGGTTTACATACCGAGGAATGCTAATTGACGAGAGCTGCAGTAGGTTGGCTTTGAAATTCTGCCAGCTAGTGTCGAAGCGCAATGGAATCGACTCATCCCAACCTAGTTTTTCAATGCAAAGCTCTTGCAATACGATTTTTGCTTTGGGGACTAATAATCCAAAAGGATCGAAAAGGCGAGCGGAGACTGATAATATGTTCCATTTAGTGGCTCGTACATTATTAAAGTTGGCATCCAAACCAATTGAAACAAATCCTCTTTCGGCAACCAATGGATTCAGTGCAATCACTGTCGAAAAATTTAGGGTGGTTTGAAAACCACTTCGTTAAGGTGAATCCTGCCGAGTTTAATATTTTAATTATGTCACTTCTTATAAGATCTACAGACTAAAAATTTTCAGATCCTGTCAATAAGTCATCGACAAAAAAGTCTCTTTTAATGGCCAATGAACCGAGTGGGTATTTAGTTGTATTAGCATCGCTGAGCATTTGTAAACACCGTTTTGAGAGAAATGGTGGAGGCGCAGTACCGTAAGTGACGGTCTTAAGTCGAAAAATTTGAATATGCTCTGAGGGATGCTCTCTCCACACAATAAGCTGACAATTTCTATCTTCCTCGTGCATTATTATTTGACGGTACGTTTCAGTAATGTCTGCCGTTAAAGCGTACTTGTGTAAACGAAAACGAAGAAGAGTTGAGTACAATTCTTCTTGGATGGTTGGGCCTACCATCAAAATTTCATTCAAAGAAATTTCAGATGAAGTGCGACTCGAAGCGTCCAAAACAACACGTAATTTTTTTGTTGTGCTCTCGGGCCTTAAGACGCATTGATGCGGAATGAAGTAGTGTGGCTCACTCGCGATCTTATTATTTGTTGGGCGCATGTGACCCAATGCTCTGTATTCATTCATAAAGTCCAGATACATTTTACGAAGTTCTGGATCTTTCAACGTTCTTCTCTCCAGGGCCTGAAACCGCCAAACTGTGGTTTCATAAGAGTGACCGAGTAAGTTGCGGTCAGCTTTAAATGGCGTTCTGACTTGAACCGTCCTGAAGGCAATACTTGAGTTGTTTTCACGAAAAATTTTTCACACTCGTTTTGCTCTGGTGTAAATTTTATGCCATTTGTTTCTAAAGGTAATTCTTTTAAAGCCCGTCTTTATTCGCAAAATACTATTTTTTGCCACCGCCCTTTGACGCTTTAATGACTTTAAGTCGATCAACTCCTTACTTGGAGAGAGGTTGGCGATAGTTGGCTTTAGCTTGCTCATTTTCAGGGTGGCCCAAAAGAAACCAAGAGGTGTAAAAGTTTAATAACTTTTTCATTTATTAATTCTTATTATATTTTTTCTTTCAGATTACATAATACACAAAAGGGACATCTTTTTACACTAAGTAAGAAAAATGATGTCTGAAAAATCTCAAGCGTTTTTGAGATGCGAAAAAATATGTACTTGGGAATGCGCGAGTAATTAAAAGCCTAATTGCCTGTCACGGAAGCGAAAATATAATATTCCGACAAATTAAAACCACGTCCGTTCGAATTCACGTTCAAAATGCAAGAGAGCGTCCTTTATTTCTTAATCTAATTGCTAAGCCTAAATCTTAAAACTAATGGCTTCAACTAGAGGTAATATCGGGTGATTTTTTAAGAGCTTGATAACTTTTTAAAAAAAAAAAACGCATAAAATTTGCAAAATCTCATCGGTTCTTTATTTGAAACGTTAGATT
>NW_017536408.1:151954-158654 GCF_001853355.1 Bactrocera latifrons | reverse complement strand
ACTGAGCATCTTTCTCTTTGACACCATGTCTGATATCCCACGTGATCTGTCAAATACTAATGCATGAAAATCCTAACCTCAAAAAAATCACCCGATACAAAGAATTATTACGGGAACATAATAAAATTTTCGCTACATTATAAATAGTTTGTGACAATAGCGCGGCCGAAACTATTTATACGTACTACTGGCCGATTCTAACTACTTATCCTTACGGGGCCTCTCGACAGGATGCCGTGCCGATTGCATGTGGAGACTCCACATTGCTCATAGCTTACTATATATATTATACTATCTAGTTTGCCATAAATCGTACGCTATGAACTGTCACTTCAACCGTTTGGCAGCGCAGTTTTCATTTCTATGAAAATTTCGAATACGCAACAAATCTCATTTGCACATATGCCGATGGCACTTTCATTTCCGTAATGTGATATTTAGAAGAGCGAGTATTAAGACGGTTTTGTTATATTATAAAAGTAAAATACATTTTCAAAATAATATTTTTCCAAAAAATTAAAATTGTTAATTTACAGAAAAATTAAACAAATTGGGTTGGGAACGAGCGAAGTCTTGAATTTAATAAACTTATAGATACAAGCATAAATCCAAATATCATTGCTCATTTTAAATTTATTGTGTTAATTGGTATATACAATTTATGCCGCATTTATTTTATAGTAGTCCAAAAATATGACTTGTTATTTTTCCTAGAAATACATTTGTAAAAAAGGATTTTCCTCTTCTTTATTTTCCACTTAAAAGATTTAACCAGTGCAAGAGTTCAAAACATGTGATAAAATAAATTTTTCAAGAGCTCAAAGCATGCGCTACATCAGCTCGAACCTACCTACTCTACACCTTTGCGCAAATGATTATATCATGATAGCAAATGCCCACATACAGATTTGGCAATGGCAATAGCAATACGTTTGACAGTTAGTATTTCTCCACAAACCTCAAAATTATATTTTTGAGGCTTTGAAAACAAGCTGACCGGTATATCGATGTTATTTCTTGAAGGGATACAAAGGAACCTGTGGCTTATGTGGCACATTTTTAGCACGCAAAGTAAGCAAAGTGCGCACGAGGGCTAGATGAGGGGAATATCACTTTACGGAGAGACAGGCATAAAAAGTGGCGAAAAAAATCAATTACATTCCTACAGAACTTGATGTTCGTCGCAGAATGGTTGTGGCAATACTGACATTGTCCACAATATAAAGAGCGGAAGTTTACTTCATATCGAAATTGTTCAGTTGTGTGAACAAAAAGAGGTAAACACAGTTTGCTGGGTTTAGAGCATTAATATTTGTTTTTATTTACCTTCGCATGGTGGGAAATTCTAATCACTGTTAGGAAAAAATTATATTTGTACCTAAAAACAATTTTATTTAATAAGAAAACAGCACAATTTAAAACTTCACAACACCTTATGGTTGTTCCTATTATGTTCACACCACTGGACATGTGATAAAACAGTTAATAGTGGCGATGCCAGTTGTAAAAATTCACTTTAGCTACAATTGTTAAAACTTTTCTCAAGGAGTGGGCTTTTATACGTATATATGCAAGGTATGATTTGTGATATTTTCAGTTTGGTTGTTTTACCAAAATATTCAAATAATTGAGGTTTTTTTATACTCTCGCAACAAAGTTGCTAAAGAGAGTATTATAGTTTTGTTCACATAACGGATGTTTGTAAGTCCTAAAACTAAAAGAGTCAGATATAGGGTTATATATACCAAAGTGATCAGGGTGACGAGTAGAGTTGAACTCCGGATGTCTGTCTGTCCGTCCGTCCGCCTGTCCGTGCAAGTTGTAACTTGAGTAAAAATTGAGATATGATGAAACTTGATACACATATTTCTTGGCTCCATAAGAAAGTTAAGTTAGAAGATGGGCAAAAACGACACACTGCCACGCCCACAAAATGGGGGAAACCGAAAACCTAAAAAGTGTCATAACTAAGCCATAAATAAAGGTATTAAAATGAAATTTGGCATAAAGGATCGCATTAGGGAGGGGCATATTTGGCCATACTTTTTTTGGAAAAGTGGGCGTGGCCCCGCCCCCTACTGACTTTTTTGTACATATCTCGAAATCTACTATAGCTATGTCAACCAAACTGTATAGAGCCGTTTCCGTTAGGTATTTCCATATACAGTTCAAAAATGGAAGAAATCGGATAATAACCACGTCCACTTCCCATACAAAGGTTATGTTGAAAATCACTAAAAGTGCGTTAACCGACTAAAAAAAACGTCAGAAACACTAAATTTTACGGAAGAAATGTCAGAAGGAAGCTGCATCCAGTTTTTTTTTTTTAATTGAAARTGGGCGTGGCGTCGCCCACTTATGAACCAAAAACCATATCTCAGGAAGTACTCAACCGATTTCAATGAAATTCGGTATATAATATTTTCTTRACACCCTGATGACATGTACCAAATATGGGTGAAATCGGTTCACAACCACGCATGAAATCTCGATTATCACTTTATCATGCGAGAGTATAAAATGTTCGGTGACACCCGAACTTAGCCCTTCCTTACTTGTTTTGTATATTTTTATATGTAAGTTAATTTAGAAAAAAAAAAGCTTTCTATGTATACCAACGTCGATGTCTGACTACCATAGCAGAAGGGCAAATGAAATAGGAATGCGTAAAAAGACGAGAAAACATAAAGTTGTATGTGTGCACATGCAAAAAAAACCCCAGAGCTCGTAAACAGCAAATGCAAAGGAATTATGTGCTTGGGAGACCTTTTGTTAGTTCGCATTGTTGTTTTCTGACATACATACATATAACACTAGTCCTGAAGTTTTAAAGTATTTAAGAAAATTATGTGTTTATCATGCCAATGACAGAGCTTAGCTATTTTCTTGCTTTATGAGTTTTGTTGCTTGTTTGTATTAAATGTGCTTTTACATATCTATGGATGTGTAAATACTTGAATATATGCATGGGTATGTGTGTGTTTTGTAATTTGTTTACGCTTTGAAATGTGGAAACAAAGGAAAAATATTTAATGCTTATTAAGATTTGGCAGCTTCGCTTGTATGCATTAGTGGGTGTGTATGTGCGTCTAAAGCCTTACTATTCTATTATACCATGTTTCTCATTAAATAGCATTAAATTCATTATCCTGTTGTAAGGACTTGTATTAATTAGTTTGTGTATGTGTGTACGGATATTTGCATACTAAATCGTATGAGCCTTAAGCTTAAGTAACGTTAAGAAAGTATTTCAATATAATACACAGAAGCCAAAACAGAAGATTGGGTACTTAGTATTCTACTCAGTAAACTTTGTATTCAAGTTCTTAGGTTTCTTAATCCTCATTACCACCTTTATTTATCTTAGATGAAATTATAAAGTACATATATGGAGCTTTTATAAAATATTTCGATAAATAAATGGAATTAGTAAGAAGTTTATTTCGATTGGGATAATTTTACTCAAAAGGTGTTGGCAGATTAACGAGTTAGACACTACCAAAACCGTCTATATTTAATAGATTATGAGGATTATCATGGATTTTCGAAAATCTGACAAGATAGATATACGAAAACTAAAGAATCTTTCTGACAGCACTCTTCTTCTTCTTTACTGGCTTGAACTCCAGTTACTCGAGAAAGCCCGCCAGTCTTTTCTTTTTATACCCTGAATACGGTATATTAAGTTTGTCACGAAGTTTGTAACACTCAGAAGGAAGCACAAAGGAGACCATATAAAGTATATTTATAAATGATAAGTATGTTGAGCCTAGTCGATATAGCTATGCCCGTATGTCTGTCCGTCCATCTGTCTGTCTGTCGGTCCGTCTGTCTGTATATGTACGAATTAGTCCCTCACTATAGCATATAGTTGCCATACAAACCGAACGATCGGAATCAAGGGCTTGTATGGAAAACTTTCGTATAAGTGCTTAAGGTAATAACATCTCCGAAAAAATTGTTCAGATGAGATTACTATATTTACTAAAAGAAATGCACCAGTGAAGGGTATAGTAACTTCGGTGCAGCCGATGTTAACGTTTTTTCTTGTTTTGCAATGTTTTTTTTGAAGTTGGCCTTTTTGACAGCATTATTTGTTTTATAACCAGTATAAAGTAAACTTTTTATGGGTGCATTATCCCCCATGCAGGGTGGGCTCCAAGATCGATTTAATGCAGCTGCACTATTATTAAAGGGGTTATGTGAAGTCTCTTGTCTTTTTCAAACATACATAAATGTGTGAAAATATTTAATCAAATCAGGGTGTACCACGTAAATTCATTATCTCTTTTTGAAGTCTGTCTGCACCGCACCTTTCAATTATCTACTTAGGATGAGACAGGTGTCATTTTAGGATTATATAGTCTTGTAAGTAAGATTGAGTTCTTCGAAATTACCTACTTACAGGTTTTACGAATTACAAACCTTTTTGCTTCCGTAACACAATGCTGTCTTTTACTTTCACACAATACAAACAAGACTTTTCCCTTATTTCCTGCCTATTTGCATAAGAATGTTACAGAAAAATCTCTATACTATGAAACTTACTTAATCGCCCGCCAGAAGAAGAGGGAATGAAAAAATGTGCACTCATTGTATTAACTCGTATCATTTATGACTCCAATTAGGTGTTAATTACCTGTAAAGAGCAAAATATAAAATACAAATCCATTAATTATATGCATAATATAAGGCAGACCAAAATATCTGAAGAGTTTATAATTGAAAGAAAGTGAAATAGTGGCAATTGTAAACCAAAGAATCCTTTCTTTATGTACAAAAATACAAGGAGCGTTCCAGAGCAAACAGTTCTTAAAAAAAACAGAACAAATGGTTTTTTCGGCAAAATCAATTTATGTAGCATAATGCTTTCCTTTCGTAGGCAAATGCATTTTCCGAAAAGGAAGAGTCGCACGAATGTTGAATTCTGAGCAATTTTTGGTCGTCAGTCAATTTGAGCGGAACAAACCGTGCACACACCTTTCGTAAGCCCACATGTTCGGTCAATCGATAAATCGATGTTTTGGAGGTGTTCAGTTCCATTTCCATGAATTTCAATCATTTCGGCTGATTTTTGATGAAGTCACGCACAGTTTCGAAGGAATTTCCGGTGATAACGGATTTTGATTAGCTCACATGTTGAGCGTCATTTATGTTCCCACGAAACGTTGAAACCACTCCTGCACTTTGCTACGAGAAAGCAACCATCGCCATAAACTTGTTTCATCAATTGAAACGTTTCGGTAAAAGTTTTACCAAATTTAATGTTGGCTTTTTGTTCGAAGCTCATTTTCGCACCGATAACACAAACATACTGACACTTAAGACGCAATAACTTCACTTCCAATCAATGAAATGTCATGAAGTCACTCACTGAACAATCGATAAAGATAGCTTATTCTGACGCTCAGTCGACGCCATATATACGTCACTAGGGAGCTCTAGATTCAAAAAGTCCTGTTTACTTTGGAACGACCCTTATATATATATCTTTTGAGGGCAGCACATGCCAAATATTGATTTGAATGATTTTATAGATACAATGTTTGAAAACGTTGACTTTAAAAACATATTGAACTTAAGATGTAATTTTAACTTAACACCAAATCAAAAGTCTGTGCAGACAATCCCGTTTTGAGACCTTGGAGCGTGCCATTCGTCAGATATCAGCCTCTAACTTGTTATAGTTTTCAGAAAAGGTTTTCTAAATGACGAAAAGCTTTTGTGGTCAATACCGAGGCTCAAGTTCCTATTTTTAAGCTTCTGTGTTAACTCAGAACCATCTATTCATTTCCAAACATCTCCAAAGTAAGCACCATAAGCTTATCGCTATTATATGCAATTTATTTACTTAATTTACATTTCTCTATTTAATTATTCTTTCTTTCGCTGCTGCAAATTGTCACAAAATTGTAAGCCGAAAAGCATTATCTCGGCAGCCATTTAACATTTTTGCAAGCCCACAATATAAGTGGTTATTCCAGATATGTGCAGAGCATCATATAACTTGAAAGTTGCGTTCACAAACGCTGTACCTATGCCCAACATTCAATTGTTGCTGGCTGTGGTTATTGTTGTTTACAGCACCATTTGTCTGCTGTCATGTTGTAAATTTTAAAATATATTTTATACTAGCTTTTACCCGCGACTTCGTCCGCATAAGTTTTTTCTCCCGACTGTAAGTCCCCCTGCAACCATGCCCCACTATCGTGTCCCGGTCCTCAACTTCACATCAAAATTTCTTCAAAAACAACCTAAGCACATAATGGATAGCTCCGAATGTTTCCTTAGTAAATAATGTAAAACGGTTTAAAATACTACTAATTATCTACCTGCCAACCCCCGATGTTAGACAGTGCGAMATCCGCAACATCGTCTGCATAGGAAGTACTAACTTAATGTAAGTAGGATAATAATGTAGGAAGCTAAAAATAAGAGACCTTATTACTGTAGTAAATTTTTGTAAACTATGTTCTTTGTTTTTCCCTCTCTGGCCAACACATGAAGATTCTGTGGACTTGAAACACGTGAGCATGCCACGTATAATTGTCCGTGAGAAAAACAACTCTTTTCTAAATTAATGCCGGCTACTTTTAATGTTTGCCCCTGAGCTTTATTTATCGTCACAGCGAATGCGATTTTCAGCGGAAACTGTAATCTCTTAAACTGGAATGGCAAATCTGTGGGAATTATGGGTATA
>NW_017536408.1:147596-149059 GCF_001853355.1 Bactrocera latifrons | reverse complement strand
AGCGTCTTGAAGATGGATGTAATTTTCTGCTCTTAGTTTAGTTTGATTTAATGATATGTACCGTAACCTCTCGCTTTCAACTTTAACGTACATGTCAACGTRAAACTGATTRGCCAGTTGCTTGCATCTTTGTAAAATGTTAAAGTTSTTTTCTCGTATCATCATGTTGTAAGCGTAAAAATCCATGCATGAAACCTTTTTGTTATGCAAGGGAACACCTGTTACAGGATCAATTTGAGGAACTTGAAAGTGGTACTCCTCTTGTCCCTTATTAAATATGATCGGATATTGCAACGCATCATAAAGTTTATGAGTATCAAGCACCCTAGTTAATGTGTCATCTCGGGCCTGTAAAACTATATCACGGGAAGCAAACTGTTTGCCTGTAACAAAGGCTGCGACTTCATTTATTAACGGTGCATTATACCACCTTTCATGTTCCCCACTTGGTGTGCGATCGGGGTGCATCACCAACCTATAATCATCTCCCGGCATTCTTTCTAGTGYKGKTTTGRAAGTATTGATAAGGCGATTATGTTCATGCAACATTCTCTGGATTTTTAAAACCGTTTCTCTTTCGATTCCTTGTATGTTTTGACACCTGCGATCAGCTTCGTTTTCTTCATCCCCTATGAAATAAAGTTGCAAAAACTTTGGTTGTTCATTATTTGCGGAAAGTAAGGAACCAATCCTGTGATACACCTGTCCTTAGATGGTAAAAGTAGGAGAAAATCGAGGCACCTTACCTACACCAAATGACGTCATCTGAAAGCAAGAATTATACTTTCTAATCCTGCTTAAAAACCGGCGCTATTCGTTACTGTCGTATAAAAGTAAAGATTTACGAGGTTCCTCTGGCTCGCCAAGTAATGGAATTTTAACCTTTCCACCAGAACAGCACATGCCTGAAGTTTCTTCTTTCCATTTCAGTGCTTCACAATATCTGCATCTTTTTTCCATTCTCTCAATGATAACCAATCGGTGATTACCAAAGTCGATCAAAGGGTCATACTCAAAAGCGTCACCATTAAATGCCTTCCACGTACTCATTAAAAGCGTACGTCTTCTTTCTGCCTGCCGTTCAGCATTTGAAAGACATCGTCTTTGTGCGGCACTCTCTACCGTAATCAATTGCGCGTGACTTTCGGCATCTAAAACTCGACGTGTCTGAGTCTGTTCCACTGTCTCAGAAGCTCTTTGAAATGCGTGGCGTTCAGCATCTAGGGTCTGACGGGCCTGAGTCTGCGTAAACGTCTCAGAGGACCTTTGAGATACGTCGCGCTGAGAATCTAACATCTGACGCGTGTGAGTCTGCTCTTCAGATTCATTGCTTCTAGCAACTTTTGCAGTTCGAGCTCTGCTAGAACTACGACTTAGATTGCATTTACATTTGCGTGGCATATCGATATATCTAAATATCTAACTCAATCAATAACGTATTGAAATTTTAATATGGTATTTAT
>NW_017536408.1:124961-145011 GCF_001853355.1 Bactrocera latifrons | reverse complement strand
AAAATAGTCAAAAATATTATAATAAAGAATATTGGATAAAAATAATAATTTAAATTAAGGAGTTTAAGGTTATTTTTATTTTTAGTATCAGCAAATGTATATTTTCTGTTCTACTATTTCTTATTAACTAACTTTTAGGCTTTGGAAATATCTGCTGAAAAGATTTTCCATAACAGAAAGTTTACTCTAACATATAAACATATATTCAAAGTTGCAAGCGCTTCAAACAAGCTTCATCTAGTACTTGACGCAACTTGTTTTGGTCGCTGATAAAAGGGCGCAGTGTCACAAGTGTAAAGGATTTTTCATTTTGTTCGTACACACGCACAGCAACTGAAAAGTGCGTACCTATTTCGCACTGCGCTCTCTGGTATTAACAGCAACAGAAAACCTCAGTTGTTGATTTAATTGTTTCGGTTTTTGTTGTTACTGTGATTTTATACTCTTTTGTTGTTTTTGCTTTTGGTGCTGTCTGTTTTTTAACCTTACACGTGCTTTCATTTATTTTGTTATTCATTGCTGAGCGTTTTGTCGTGCATGTCGTGTAGGCGCCTATATACTCTTTTTTCGTTAGCTGCCACATTTGTTTGCATACGCAGATACTGTTTGGCAACAATATCATTGCGTATTCGCACCCTCAAGCATATACACTAGACCTGGTACAGCTTATATGAAAATTTTTTTTTTTTTGTTTTTTGGAATTTTGAGTACGGGAATTGGTCAAATATGTGATTCGATGTAATAATTAAATGGCAAATTTTTAACTCGATGAGAGGGTGCCAACCTGTGCCATAATGAGATCAAAGGTCAAAATATAGAAAAACACTTGGTTTTTTTTTACTGTTATCTGTTTATTTATTATATGTATATAGAATGTAATGACCTCATTTTTCCTCAATATTTTGCACAGTAATTTTTTTTATATGTTTTCTATATGTCCAATAATGATAAGAAAACTTATAAATATTAGAAAAGAGTAAATTAGTAAAAATTCCATTGAACTAAGGCGGGCCACTGACTACACAAATTATCTGCACAAGGCTGTTGTTGGAATTGAGTGGAATTTCGTTCACTGAGTTCACAACAACAAATTACTAGAATTTGCGCAGATAATGTAGTCAGTGGCCCGCCTAAAGGTAAATTCATACATTACGGTTCACATACGCCAATGTTGATAATTAGATAGACTGAGACGTGCAAATAGAGATTTTAATATTTTGTCATTGCGAAATTGACTGTGGTTAAGAAAGGGTCTTTATTAAAATAATTGAAAATTGTAAAAGTTATACTGCAATATCGTGACGGCTGTAAATAATTTTGTTACACTTAGATCTGCTGACACAAACGTATATTTGATAGGAAAATGTGAAAAAAATATGCTTGGAAGCAAGTTACCGTCAAAACAATAAGGGTTGAAATGTTTTTTACTATGTGCGGTGTGTAAAGAAAACAATTAAGGAAAATGCTAAATTCGCTTCAAAGGAAATATTGCCTTTTTGGGAAAGAGCACGTATTCCAACGTTAAACAAAAGAACATGTGATGATAAATTGGTGAAATTATATGATGAGTGGAGAGCAGTACAGAAATCTTGTACATCTTCGTTTCCTAGTTCTCGTAAAAAGAAAATGATTTCAATGATAATTTGAACAATTTATTCGATATTGCACATGCTGATGCTTTAGAAATGATAGCTATTCCTGAGGACCCAGACTTTTTAATTAGACAAAGAGAGCCAGGTCGTGTTGGGAGCATGATTTCTATAGATAGATGTCTCGCAAATAAAGAAAAACGGAAGGCGCAAAGGTTAGAAGAAGAAAATCGACGCAGAGCAAAGTATCAAAGATTGGAAAGCACCCAAGGTATTTATTTAATTCTGCTGAAACAAATAATATGTAAGTTTCTCTTTCAACTAATTTTTTTTAGAGTTGAGTGTAGACTATGATGTAAGTGATGAGAGTAAATGTGAGTCTGAAAAATCTGTAGAGCAGTTGATGATCGTATCAAACACCAACGAGCTGAAAAAAAAACGTGGTAAAAAAAGCTTCATAGATGATACAATGCTTGCTTGCATGGATGCTGGCGATATGTCAACACCACTCGCAATTCATTTTATTATTGCAACAGCTAAAGCTTTGGGTCACAATATTGAAGATCTGGTTATTAATTGTACAAGTTTGAGAAAACAGCACAAGGAATATCGTCGGCGTCTTGGTACAGAAATTATTGAGAATTTCAAGGTATAAAAGTTAATTTTGGATTTGTTATGAATACTTCTCAGAGCGCAAATTTTTCAGATCCCTGATACATTTGTGTTACACTGGGACGGTAAACTACGTCCTGCAATGACTGGAAAGGAAAAAGTAGAACGCTTAGCTATTGCTTTAATGGCAGATAATATAGAAAAATTAATTTCCATACCAATTATTGAATGTGGAACTGGTGAAGCAATCGCCCAGTCCATATATAATTACTTAGAAAAAATTAATATGATAAATTCGGTGGAAATGGTATGTTTTGACACGACAGGTAAACGTAACGGTGCTGGAACAAAAATTGAAAAGTAGCTTGTTGTAGTTGCCATGCAGGCATCATATTGCAGAAATCATATTACGAGGTGTATTTGAAATATATTTTGGAAAATCTTGTGACCCGGAAGTTGCCATATTTGAACGTTTTTCGCGGGAATGGAACACTTTCAATTTAAAAGATCTTTCAATTGGAATCATAGATGAAGAAGTGCAACGTGATATAAATGCAGAGGAATGTGAAGCCAATAAAGAATTTTGCATCAAAAGTATAGCAAAAGACCACATTCGCCATGATTACAAAGAGCTATTGCAACTCATGTTTCTTTTCTTAGGTGGCAGCATCCCGAACTTTTCCTTTCGTGCACCTGGCGCGACGTCACATGCCAGGTTTATGTCAAAAGCGATATATGCCTTAAAAATTTTTGCTTTGCAAAAACAATTTACAATGATTTCCAGCCATTTGAATGGATTCCGCAATGTGTGTATTTTCCTGCTGCGTCTTTATATTCCGTATTGGTTTCGAACTACTAATGCAGTCGAAGCACCAAATTTGGATTTGCAGCTGGTAAAAAACATTGCCGGTTATTACGACCCAAAAATATCTCTAGCCTTATTATATAAAATGAAGAACCACTTATGGTATCTGGCCGAGGAAGCCGTTGGTCTCGCCTTTTTCGATTCTAATGTGGACTTAAATGTGAAAAGAAAGATGGTTGAAGTACTAGCATTAGAAAAAGAGTTTGAAAGCAATGACAATGGCGTTTATTTGCATAAAAATGTAAATGCCAGCATTGAAGAAATGAAAACATTCATAAGTAAAGATTTAAATTGTTTTGTAACGCAAAGAACTAGAAATATCTTTTTACGATTGGAAATAGACGTAAACTTTTTCAACTTAGATCCCTCAAACTGGTGCGAAAATGCAGAATATTTAAAAGGTGTTCAAATCCTCAAAAACGTCACTGTTGTTAATGATTCTGCTGAGAGGAAAGTAAAACTAATAACAGATTTTAACCCGTCTTTAACTCATAGCGAAGAAGATGAACAATACTTGCTTCATATTGTCGAGAACTACAGGCAAAAGTTCCCTTCGTATACTAAAACTTCGCTTTTGTAATATTCTTGAGACATATATTAATAATTGAAATGCAAATTGTGGAAAAATTGCGTAATTTTTTTTTTCTTTAATAAATGAACAGATAACAGTAAAAAAACCAAGTGTTTTTCTATATTTCGAACTTTGACTTCATTGTGGCACTGGTTGGCACACTCTGATTGAGTTAAAAATTTACTACATGAATTATTACATCGAATCGCATATTTGAAAAATCCCCCTACTCAAAATTCCCAAAAAAAAAAAATAAAAATAACGCCACACATTGCCTTAAATTTCCCATCTGCCACTGACGCTAGCTTCCAGGCGCTTATTCCTCTATATTTTGTTCTTTTCTTTTTGGTTACTCCAACTTTCGTCTACGTCTTACAGGCCTCTTGTGACAACAGAAGTAATCTACTTAACATCTGCCAATGCCTAGCTCTTTTTTAACTATTTGCCCGCTCGTCAACTTGTCGTTCAGTGTCGTACAGCTGAGTTTTATATTATATTTGCTTGTCACTTAATTTTAACACTACTTTTACTTTGTTGGTTTTTGTCTTCCACTTACACAATTTTCTCTTAAATATTTTCTCTTAATGGCCGGTAGGAAAAATTTGTCTGTAAAATGTTTCGTTATGTTAGAAGTAATAATTGCAAAATAAGTCAAAAATCATCAAAAAGCTATGGGTCAAAAGTTTCAAACTAGACCATATTCTTATTCCGCGGAAAGTGGATAGATTCGTTCACATACCATCAAACGTTTTGCCAAGTTTCTTGGGATTTCAAAAACAATGACTAGCCCACTGTTCAACTTACCACTAATACTGCAAAATCTCAAAGATTTTTGAGTCAAGTTAGTTAATTGGGAATGCGTGAAAAATTTCCTGTACCGAAAAATATTAGAAAAACGACCGCTCGCGAATGTTCTTCTTACATAATGGAATTCTTTATTCCACGAATTTTAGGACTTAGCCTAAACCTTAACCGAACATCTTAAACTAACGGGACGCGTAAGTATGTATTTACAAAAAAGGGGTAAGTAGAATTCTTTTCTTTACATTATGTTAGACAATTATGGTGAGTATATAAAACAACATTATTAGGGTGAGTACTTTATATAAAATAAATTTTAACATTTTAATTCAATATTTAATATAAAATTAATTCATTTATGTTACTTTAATATAATATTAAAAAAAATTAATATTTATGTTTAAAGGATGTCGCTTGATGTAACACCGGCAATATTGACATAATCATGATAATTCAACGTTGATGGGTAGCAGGGCGAGCTTATGAGTAGTCCCCTTGATTGTGCCTGCTTTCGTTGCCACGTCTGCCACTCGCACCTTGTCGTCTTGCCCTTCTATGGTGTTGTCTTCGTGTACGAGGACGAGGTCGCCGGCCTGCAGATTCCGCTCCGGATGCAGCTATTTGTTGTGCTCCTGAAAGCTGCTTAGATACGTTTTGGACCACTGCTGCCAAAATTGTTTCGTGAGACAGCAAACAAGTTGCCAACTCTCGCAACAACGAATTATGTATGTCCGCTGGCACTTGTGCTGGTGGCAGTGCTCGTAGAGGGCAACCGATCAGCAGATTTGCTGGAGTTTGAGCTTCTCCGTCGTGGAGTGAGAATGGCTTCCACTTCGGCTAGTACTATTGACAGCTCTTCTGCGGTGTTTGGCGGATTTCACCGCCGCCTCTCGTAATCCGCCGAAGTGCGGCGCCCTGGGTTATATAAAGGTGAAGCTGAATCCTCCTTCTGCGGCGAATCTCTTCACTTCGTTGACTGAGCTAGAAATGCCTCTTTTAGCTCTCGCAGCTTGCGGTCGGCGCCGACGAAATTGGTTGCGATGTCGCTGTATCCCTCGGCGAACAATGAACCTTTTTAGGGAAATGTAAATGTATGAGTCGATAAGTCAGAAACTAATTCTAAGTGTACTGCTTTAGACGTGAAACAAACGAAAACTGCGATATAGGKTTTTACGGGTGGTCGACCGCGTATTTTTAATGTAGTATAAATTGGACCACAAGAATCTACGCCACATATGAGAAAGGGTCGTAGCGCTCGAAGTCTTTCAACTGGCATGTTTCCCATTATTTGGGTCTGCGGCTTCGGCTTGTAATGAAAGCAGTGTGTGCAGTTTCTTATGTTTCGAAAGTGCAGGAATCGTAAGTAAGTCGTACCCAAGTCCGAATTTTTATATAGCAATAGTGGAAATTTTTCATCGTATGGGAGAGGTGCATTTAAAAGGCGACCCCCTACTCGGATTAATTTGAATGGAATTGGATTTCATTCGCAAATTCCGAATGTTGAATCACTTGAACAATTTTCAAGAAACTCAAGTGTAATTCGTTAGATGTCAGATCCCTACCCTCCGTAGGCATTTTTGGTCGTCTGATCCATCGTAGTAAATATGCGACCACACGAAGCAATTTTCTATGAGAAGAGAATTTTCAATGATTTCCAATATTGGATTTTTCTCAGTGGTCGAAATTAATGTAAATGCATTTTTCTTCTTCTCTAATGCTTCGTCTTCTGGTGAGAGCTGGAAGTGGTTATTAATTGGCCATAATGCAGAGTCTTCTAGGAGGAACTGTGGACCGCCAAATCATATCGAATTATTTAATTCGTCCAGGTTACAACCCCGAGATACTTGATCCGCAGAATTTTGTTTTGCTTGCACATGCCGCCAATGCACTTTGTCAGTCAACTCTTGGACTAGAAAAGAAAGAAAATAATAAAAATAAGGGAAGATGATCCGTAATTCAAAAACAAAATGGATATACAATGATTGCCAAGAAATGGAAAAATTACAATTTTTACATTATACTTTCCATTTATTATTATTAATAGAAAAAACATATACAATGACACACACCTCATGATTTATAATAATCCAATCGAAAGAGCTAAAAATTTCAAGTACCTTAGTTGTCAGATCAATGATAGTTGGATTGTTCAAAAGAAATAAAATGTCGAATCGAATTTGCTCAAGCAACTTTTCTCAAATACAGAAATCTATTATGTAGCCATGACCTCAACGTCACAACCAAAATATGTTTTTTAAAATGCTATGTTTGATCAGTGCTTCTCTATCCGATGGAAATGTGGACTCTAAAAATCACAGATATGAACAGGTTAGATGTTATAGTTTATGAGAAGAATCCTAAAAATTCCATGGACAGTAGAGCTACAACCAGAAGAGAAGACTGAACCGTGATAGAGAGTTGTTAAAGACTATAAAGCAAAGAAAAGCAGCATACCTAAGACATATTATGACGCACTCTAAATATGAGCTAATAAAAATAGTTATCCAAGGAAAACTTAAGGAAAACGGGATATTGGCCATAAACAACTTTCGTGACATTGAAACATTCGACAATGGACAGGAATCCAGAACGTTGGCAACCTTATAGATGTGGCGAGAGATAGAGAAAAATATGCTGCGATAATTAAAAATCTGTGATTTTTTTTAAATAGATATATTTACTTGTAAATTATATTACTATATTATTATTAAGTATTAATATTGTACATATTATTAAATGTCATATAATAACCAATAATCGATTACGAATTTTCAAATAAAGAAGATGGCCATTATAGTCTAAATGAATCAGTATAAAGTTAATGAAAATCAAAATATCTTACCAATATCGCTAGATTTCGCTGTTTTTCAACTGAAAGGTGAATTATTCGCACGGGCAGCATTCAAGAGCACTATGCATCTTAGAAGAACTAGAACTAATGAGCAATTGCTCATCGACTTGGACATCGTTGGTTTACATCGTCTATGGTACAATGAAAGACTCACATCTTGGAGATATGACAATTGAAAAATCCCGGCTTACCGTAATACATTACATCTTTTTAACAAAATAGGTAATAAAACCATAGCTCGTTTATAGGGCTGTCTCTTATACACATCTAGATGTGTATAAGAGACAGCCGTAATACATTACATCTTTTTAACAAAATAGGTAATAAAACCATAGCTCGTTTATAGGGACAATTTTAAGTAGAATGATCCAGTATAACGACGAAGTTGTTTTCTGTTACATGATTTTAAATCCGGCAAATCAGAAATATATATAAATATGGTTCTGGAAGCAAGGAGACAAAGATACTAGATCACAGAAATTGTTAACCGATGCATCAAATACAACTGAAGAAATTATTTAGGCTCCAGTTTATACGTACAACATTTCCTTGCGATCTGCAGGCATCACACAGATTTGTCTATAACTATGCGTTTTGGAAGAGTTATGCATAATCTGAAATGTATCCTTGGACTTACTCACCGTAAATTTGTTCTACAGGCTCTTTGCAATAATCAGAAAATTGAACTTAAAGAAGTATTTTAAACATATTATGAAAGAGGTGTCGCAGCGGTAAATGTTTCTCTTGCCATAAATGAAATCATATAATAATTTAAACATATGTATTTTTGTAGCGATCGAAATATTTGCATTGGATGCTGATAAGTTGACAATCAATGGCTCACCAACAAGCCGGTTCCGGAAAACCGACTGTAGGGAATAAAGATGGCAGAGCTATGAGTGAACGCTACAAATGATGAATACTTTAGAGTTTCTAAAGTCAAAAAAACATTCTTTGACCACGTTCACCATACAAAATATAATTTTTTAACAGACATAAAGAAATCTCGGAATTTTTCAAAGCTGTTTTAATATATTTTGCACTTTCGACCGAGTAAGTCCAAAGAAATTTCGGTTGCCAAAAACTGCTTTATAAATGTAAAAAAAATTCAATTCCAGCCAAAATGTATGCTCAACTCCAAAAGATATAAAATAAAGCAACAAACTAATAAAACCAGAGAATGTATATCATATAATTAACGTTCTCTGGTTGTAGTAGGACCACTGGCAACTTCTTAGTAGGCATGGCAAGCCGACAAAAAATAACATCTTGAGAACGAGTTGGCATATGTGGAACGCAAAGTAAAAACAACAACAATAAAGCAGTATATGCACAGACCATTAAGCGAGGCACACAAGAGGGTTTGCCGAAAAGAAAAGAAGAAGCTGAAAATAGCAGTACAAAGTAGTGTTATATAAATGGAAAAGAACACACTTGATGAAAACGATTTTTCTGGCCACGACAATGTCAACAAATTTCATTAATACGTGAAGGTAAGCAAAGCATGACAGCCATTCAAGACGCACTGTGTGCTGCCATGTTAACTATAATCTCTTAAACGTCGTGTATACCCGCAGGGCGGAAGCCGTTGCGTATAAGTAACCACGCACAGGCACACACAAATGTAGACGGGAAAGTGAAATAAGGGTATATACATACATATGTGCAGTGGCAGACGTTGTGTGAAGAATGCGTGAACTTGGCGTTTGTTTTATTTTTTTTTTTCATAACTATGCAATCATTATGTATACGTTTATGTGAATTGCAAAACACTATAACTGCTATAAATCGTTTCAGCCAGCCATATGCTGCTGTCATGTCGCGTTTTTTCTGTTTTGTAAACTCCTTCAAATGAGTTATCAACGAGTTGCGCAAGTGTTAGCTTGTAGACGCAACTCTTCCAATTTCTACTCCGCACATCGTTCACAGCGCCCCTGATTAAGTCAATGCGATATGTATGTGTGTGTCTTTTTATCACATACACGGTTGCCGACAAGTTTCAACTACACTTTGAGTGAGTGCGTGCTCGTATCTGCTCTTCGTCAACAAGTTTAAATCGGTTGCAATATCCTTTTTATCCGTGACCGCATAATGACAGTTTATGGACAAACAGTTGCTTGCAGAGCTGTTCTTTAGTCTTGAGCTCGGTTTTGATTTTTAGCTTCGCTTCACATTAGTTTCTGCCAGTTTTTTGGTTTTTGCAGGTTGTTTGAAAGCTTCTTAAGTTATATTTTCTCTCGCAATTTCACCTTGTTTTTCATCTTCTTTTAGTTCTTCGTACAGACTTTTTATTTATGTTTTTTTAATTCTTCTTGATACTTTGGTTTTGGCTAAACACAAATGCTTAAAAATGTGAATTTAATATAAGTTCAGTTCTTATTGTAACAAACATAATCGACAATTTTTAGACTTAGTTATATTTGTGTGGGTCCAAACCGTGGGATGTTATAAAAGTTCTATTGTGTAAGAAATCAATAATGGAATAAATAAATTGTTACGAAAATTGCCGATTCCATATAATTGTCCATATATTATAATAATTAAGTACTTTCAAGGAAGACATTGCCTTCCGAATGGTATTCTTATAGACATACGAGTATATGCACAAACTTTTTTCGGACAACTACTTGTTATCCAACTAATTGCTTTCAACTACATTAGAGGGAAAGACAGAAATTGGAACACGAGCAACATTTATTTGCATTATTTAATAAAATGTAATTTTACAAAGTTTTATTATATTTCCATCCAACTCAGCTTTCACACAACGACAGCGTCAAAAACGGCGGTCGAATATTGTCATGCTTTTCTACATTTATAGATACATAAATTTTAGGTGAATACACTTTTTTCCAGCAATGTGATAATTACAAAAATTTGCGTATCAATTACAAAGTTCCAAGCAAAAAACGGCGAAACCAACAAGGAAGCAGTCAGGCAGCCGAGCGTACTGCAATCTTTTTTCATATTGAGCTGCATTGGTATCTGCTATTAACATATTTTTATGTTTTAAATTTTTTCCGTGTTCTCTGCTTTCTATTATGTGGTGAAAACCATCTATCCACACTACAGATAAATAGGTATCGCTTGTAATATCCGTTTGACGACTTATTATTTGCTTTAATAAATCAACGAAATGTTTGTGTCTTTATTGCGCGAGTCTCGGAATTTTATCCGCTCTTTGTTCTTCATTTTGTACTTTTTCTGTGCTTCGCATATTTCCTATCCCGCTTCGCCAGAATTAACATATCCGTCGGCAATCATTTTCCAAAAATGCGATGACAAATGAAAAAGACGCAAATGGACAGACATTGACAAGCTGTTTAACATGCCAACCAATTTCGCCCCCATTTGAAATTATGCAGACATCAGTGCGGAGCTTAGAAAAAAATATATCAAATAAATTATTTGAGAAAAAAGAGGCAGGCAGAATTAGCGGCAGCTGGAAATGCCAATGGTGTGCTATTTTAGCTTACAACAATAATTTCAACGCCAGTTACTCAAGCATGGTTATTTTTTATTTGTTTATGGCTACGCTTAAGCCAGCATTCACGAACCAGCTAAGGCATTAATAAAACTTCACGCTTCAATTACTAATCGCCAGCAAATTCATCCAGTTATTAAATTACTTACAACCGAGTTCATGTGTCGCTATACGCAAAAAGGATCCCAATCGGACCAAGACCAAGGCTTTAGGCACCAATGCTACATGCTTATTTTCCCAGTATTTCGATAATATTTCAAATTTGTACGATTTCGCACATTTACGATTTCACTCTTACCCTTTCGAAACATTATATTATACCTCTCTCCCTACAATACTCGCTTTCGTCCTTTTGTCGCCATTTGATATCTTCAAATGCTTCACCTTTGGCTCATTCCCAACACAAACTTTTTATACTTCGCTTCGCATTCCTCATGATGGCTTTGCTGTAACGGTGATGGATCATTTACTTAAATTATTTGAAATTCCCAAATCGTTCGTTTGTATGTCGTGTGGCTCTGGCTGTTGCTAGGTATCCAACAAAGTTTGGCATTTTTGTATTCTCTTTTTGGGAATCCCTATATTTGAGGAACAGTATTGCAAAGAAATTAGCTAATTTTCTCGTTCAAATAAATTATAATTTTGTTTATTATCAGTGACTTAGAAGTGTTAATTTGCAGAAATTGCAATTTAATATTACTGATTTAAAATGCGGCTATTGAAACATCTTTATGTTTCTCAGAATTTTGTATACTTAACCTAAATTATTTTCTCTTTACAGTTCCTTATACATACATATGTAGACCTAGGTGTACAGAAAAAGAATATTTTTTTCCTACATACATAAAAAACAATATATAAAAATAATACTTGTATGGAAATCATCGATTTCAATACTAAGTTGTATAAACATCAGGTGGAGAAGGACTTGGCTGCATTTTGTATTTCGAGTATCCCAGTACAAAAATCTTCTAAAGCTTATCGTGGGAAAATACAAGAATTCATTTATATTAATAAACTGTTAGACGGTCAAGCGTTAAAATATGTAGCGAATACAAGCAAACTTTCCAAAAGAGCAACCTATAGCAAATCTTTGCTTACTAAATATATTTTCTAAAACTTTCTTCCACAATCACGCCCAACAACAGCATTTGCTCTGCTCGCTGCCTTTGATTGGATTTTGCAATTTGCTTTTTTTGCCGCGTTCGGGCACAGAGCAGGCGGTTCGTTGCGTTAGCTGTTATGTGCTTCGTTGGTTTGCTAATGCCGGGGTCACGCTGTCGCTTTGTGCGATTTATAATTTTATTAACATGAAAATCCATTAAAAAGTTGGCTTTATCGTTCTTAGTTGTCGTGGCGCCTTTCGAATATCGTTTATTAATTTTTTTACTTTTGTTTTATATTTTTAGTATGCTCAAACTTTACCACAGTGTTTTCATTGGAATTGCTTATTTGTTTTACGTTATGTTGTTGTTGACTCCGTTAGTGTTGTATTATGTTGACTAAGCTTGTTAACTTTCGCAACGGATTTCTTTTTCCGATTGTTTAATTTTTTGTCAGTTTCTGCGTTTTTTTATTCCTTGCTTCTTTTCACACACACACCTCTACTACAACACGGATTCTTGGCAAATTTTATTTATAGTCCAAGAAGTAAATTATAAGGTGCTTCACTTATTTAAACCCAGCTAAGTCCGACTTAACTGGTTAAAGCTTGTCTGCGATATAACAATCATTTGTGCGCTCCTCTTTCCACTTATCTTGGTGACTAGTGAATGATCTTATTTCAATTTTTTTGTGGCTGGTGGCATTAGTTGTAATGTTTCCAGTTTGAAGATCAAAAGATTTCAAGGTAAAACTACGAAGATTCCATTCAAAGAGTTACTGTCTTTTCTCTTCACGCTAATAAAAGTGGATTAAATTTGTACATTGAGCTGTGGAGTAATGTATTGCTCATAATTTGGCTCTATATTATGTCCATGCGTAAATAATTATCCAGTGAGTTCAAGAGGACTTTGATAATTACTACTATGTATCTACGTATAATATTTGCCGGAAATCGCGTTAAATGGCAGGAATGAAAGTAATCACTTTGCTACTATTATGTTAATGGAATTGATGACTTTAAATGATTTTTAGAATTTAGAAAATTCTTAAAGTATCATGGCTTTTTTGGCCGAATTCAGAGTTTATTTTTTAGGGAATAAAATAGTTTTTAAAGGTATGACGATATTAAATATATGCACTCTGCTTAATTCAACGATGCTTAATGGCCTTGACAGACGACAACGTTAACTCTGATTAACTGCGCACTTAATCAGATCCAAATTTATAGGTGACAGACATTAGCGATGCGAGTTAGCGAAGAGCTGATTGGTATATTAATAACATTTTCAATTTGATAAAACAAAAATGGATAGAAGAAAAGCATTGCAATTGTTAGCCGCACAGATGGTGCAACACCACAATTTGTTAAACAAAAGTATAAATACATTGCTATTAAAACTGCTTCAGAAGAATAAATTGATGAATGAATTGACAAAAGCGATACTGGAAACTAGTACCAAAGTGGCGTAAGAAATAAGGGAAAGAAGCGCCTGGAAATTTGTGAGTTTAATATATTGTATATTGAATATTAATATTTTATACCCTTCATTTATATATATTATTAATAAAAGGTCCGCAATGGCACTTTTTGGGAGTATAATGTCAAAAAGATGGATGACATCCGAATTAAAGAACACTTTCATGTAAATAAAGAAGCTTTTCACAAAGTATGTGAAAAGGTTAAGGAAATCGGAAAGTCCAACAACAACATGCGATTTTGCATTCCACTTCAGAAAAGAGTGGCTATTGTGTTAGGTTCATCAGCGGAATACAGCGTAACGTGACTTTTAGCACCTTACAATAATTTACTCCAACACTGTACATCATTTATCCATACCATACCTCAACATAGTTACATAGTGTTCACTTCTATATAAGCAAGCACTTCGCTCCGACAGCGATCATTTCTTTCAGCTCGCCAGCCAGGACGGTCAGACAGCAGCAAGCAACAATAGGCAGTGGTAAGTGAAGTAGTTAGTTGTTGTAGACATTGCGTTGAAAAGGTAGCACACTAATCGGTGTGTTACCAGTGCACGCAATTAGAGTTGGGTATTTTGTTAGGCCTCGCAGGCATTGCATTGAAAAGATATTACACCTCGGTGTGATACCAGTGCTCGCAATGGCTCTGCTTTATACAGTAGACTTAGGTATTTTGTTAGCATTCGCAGGCATTGCGTTGAAAAGGTATTACACCGATGCTCGAAATGACTCTGCCTTATAACTTAATCGATTTGTTAGTTTTCCCATTCGTTGCGTCGACCAACTCACACCAACTCGGTGGGATATCTGTGCGCGCAATGGCTCGACCCTAGTCTCAGTTGCGTTGCGATACAGCGACATCACAGCTGCGCTGCCTCGAGCAACGTCACTGCAGCTTGCACACCAGTGCACCGTTAATGTATCAGTCACAGCTGCGCTGCCTCGAACAGCGTCAGTACCGCTGCTTGCACACCATAGTGTACCGTTACCAAACTAACGCGATTAACAGGCGACTCGCATGTAAGTACAGACTAGAGAAAAGACACAGTGCTCGAGGAGTTGCTAACTGTAGGTCAACGCGGTCGGTTGACATATTAATATTTTTATAATTTCTCCTTCGCAGGGGATCCATAGAATACTGCACTGTACCGTACAGTCAACACCGTATCTCGGAGTGACTACTCCTCACCAGAATATAGAAGGAATACCACCTTACCGTAATTACTGTGACGACTTCGACAAGAACCAACGCCTGGCACACCAAATCCAATCGATTCCACCTGACTCTCTATATAAATATAAGCTGGTCTGACTGTCCACATAATGGGTGCGGATACATTTATTACAAAAAGTATATATTCTTTGCTGAGGGTTCGTGGGTCCCAATACTGACCCTGGAGCGGCTGAGCATACCTCACCTATGGACGAAACCCCATTACAACAGAACTGTAACAAGTTTATTTTTCGTAGGGCGCACCACAGTTGGGGGAAATAGTTGTGGATTTTTGCAAAGCTGTGTGCACAAAGTTATCGGATTGCATCAATTCCTATCCCCCAAGCACAGAAGAAGTATAGCGAAATGTAAAAGGTTTTGCACACCTTGGTTTTCCGCAATGGTGTGGAGCTGCCACATGATATTCGGTTGTTCTGCTGGCAAGTTGCGCCTATGGGTAAATTTCATATACTTATTGGAAATATTTATATAAATCCTTTCACTATTTTATAGATCAATATTTACATATAAACATGTTGGGTCAACTGGAAAAAATAACGATTCTTACATTTTTGAACATAGTTCCTGAAAGAAATTTCATGAAACCGCTAATATTTTTGCTCAGAGCATCAAAATGATTGGAGATGTTAACGTCCCCGTATTACTTATTGGCGATTCAGCCTTTCGATTGTCGCGTTACATGATCTAGCCTTTTTCCATGCTCACCAAATCAACCAGTGTTAGAAAAAACATTTAACTATCGTTTATCGAAATGTCGTGTAGTTATAGAGAATGCTTTCGGTCAACTAAAAGGCCGATTTAGAAAAATTGGCAGAGGTTTACCGGTAGCTCCAAAAAACGTTAACGTTATTATACAAGCATGCTGTATTTTGCATAATTTTCTAAAAATTGGAGATGATGAATTCCTTTTTAATGGATCCAAGATGCTGCAGAAATAATTACAGAAATTCAACCACATCACACTACAAGAACAGGGGAAAATGCATGATGGTGATGGCATCGGACATGATTGTGATGGCAGCGGACATGATGGGGATGGCAACGGAGGTGATAATGATTGGTCGGATGGCGGCAACAACTGGGTTAATGTTGAATTCTAAAAAAAAGTTACTTTATAAGTGCATGTATTTATATAAATAAAATAAATTAGTTTTTTGTCTCGGAATATGTCTCTATTTACAAAGCCGAATTAACGGCAGTGCACCCTACTATGCGATGCACAGCATTATAATGCCTCCAAGGCGAAGGACTACCACCAGAAGGGCCAATTTTGGTTTTCACCTCTCTTTAAGTAGAGTTAATAATGTGTTAAAAGAAGAAATGTAATTACTGAAAAAACTCACCTGTATTTCTTTCTCATGTTTTTCACTTTGCAGTGAATTTCATCGGCGGTGTATTTTTGAGTCATTTCTTGCGAAATCTCATTGTACATATGATCACGTGCCTCCCACTTTTCCAGCAGCTCCAGCTCATCCTCTAAAGTCCCTAAATGCTTTTTTCTGCCAGCCATCTGAAATTAAAACAAAGATAATAATATTCGTTTAGAAGGCAATGCAAAATACTAAAATTACTTACTTTTTATCTTTAATCGTCGCTTTTCAAAATAACTTTGTTTACATTTAAACGTAAAGCGGCTGCCACTGTTCTTATTTTTCATTCACAATAGAATACAGCTGCCAATTCTTAACAATATTGCCAACGAAAATCCCACAAACTCCCTAAAATTTTGAGAGTTATGTTTGGATTCAGCAATGGAGTTAGCTGTGGTAACTCCTGAATTAATCCCGAAAAATGCAGATAATCCGGGTTAACGCTGCCGTCTGTCGGGGCTATAACTGGAACTACAAGTAGCCCCAAAAAGTTTTATATAAATGAGTTTTGGGGAAAAAAAAGAATCATGTTCAGCTCGTAAAATAATTTTATAGAGACAGATTCAGCCCTAAAACAGTAGACGGAGAAACCGTTCTCAGTCGAAGTTGTGGAACATTAAATTTGGTTTGACATATCTCAATAAAATATGATATATGGTATTCAATCATTGTGCGCCTTCAGCACAATTTTTATGTATACATATTCATATACAAGGTATTTGAACAAATAGGTTATAAAATTTCCTGGTGATCCCATATAGTAGAAGCGGAAATGTCATTGAGTTTTCTAGAATATGTAAATAAAAACAGAAAATTCTGCAGCGCTAATAAAATTTTAAAGTGTCAACAAGATCAACGAATTCTCTTTTCCTTTCAAGTAGTTATTGTATTTTCAATGTACAATGTCAATGTGTTTTTACGTGAATACCTGTCTATGAAGACTAAACTCCACGGTTGTTTCTATTGCTAGAAGCACATAGATCACATTAATCAGCGCCCCAAAGCATAAATGCATTTTGCACTTAATTTTTGGTTCCAATTGGTTCGGGTGGATAGGGACACCCTAGTCACCTTGGTCGGGTTCGAGGCCCATCTAAAACCTCTGCCGTTCTTTGGGTCCGGTACCCGGCCACAGTGCGACTCCACATTGGACAAAATGCCCTTCCTGCATTTAAGTTTAAACCACAGCCACCACGAATCTCCACAAAGGGCCAAACCCAATGAGCAGATTGGAGTTACCTCCTAGGGCTTACTGCTCCCCGTGGTACCAGGTTTAAATCTTTGGTCTGACCTTGTAGTTTTTGATGCTACCAGTTGAGTCCCCAAAAACTCAATGCCTTCTATTTTGAGATATAAATATAAAGCTAAGAATTTGACTTCCAGCAGAATATTATAGCACTTATCTGACTTAGACCATGTTGACATCAAAACATGGTATCTTAAGCCTAACATAGTGCATGTGGCTTTTAGTCGCCTCTTACGACAGGTATGCCTTGCCGTGGGTATATTCGAACCCTTTAAAGCAACAATTGTTTATTAATCTTGAACTAATAAAATAACTCTTTTAAAGTCGTGAATAACTCGCACAGAGAATGGCAGAAATATAAACCGATAATATTGTTAACCTGTATATTTTTATTTATTTGTGTATATATTTTGCCCAAAAGCGTACAATTTTACTAAATTAAGCTTCATAAAAGAATGTGGAACTACAAACTGAAAGGCATGAATTCGACTTGAAGCTTTTGAAATATTCGCTTTATTTAAATTTTTACACAGAGAACTATATATAATAATATATAAAGCAGATATATTTTTGACTTCGAAAAATTTCGACTTTAAATTTTCGGAATTATGAAGCTATCGTTCCAAAACCACGTCTACTGCGGCGGTTGAATTTTTCTTTTCATTTCCTAATTTTGTACAATTTCGAATCTTAGGTAAAGTGTTAAAGATTACAATAGCAATCAACTTTGCTTATCTTTTTCACATATGCAGAACGCTACTAATGACCTATTTGATAACTAGAGTGATTTCTTATAGGGCAGCCACAGTCGACACGCACATAAAAACAAACTTAACAAGTTAAGTTGAAAATTTGGGAAATGAAACATTCAATTGCAGCAGTTAAAGTACCGAATGAACCCAGATAGTTATATAAAAAGAGGGAGAGACGAAGTGAGGAAGGGAGTGGGGCAGAGTGACATGCAATATATAGCATGTATTTATATTTCAATGGAACTTAACTACGAGAAACTTTGATTCTCGAAATGGATTCAATGAACACTTCTGTTAATAAAAGGGGCCAATTTACTAAAATTAGACCTCTCGTCAGAAGTTGAGTCGTTGCTGATCATGTTTAATCCTTAAACAGTGAACGGTGTGTTGAATTTTTTAAGACAAAAAACACGTAAAAATCATTTATTTGGAATATAGACGTCAGTGAACACCTTTTAAGCTTGGTTATATAGTCGAACTCGAATTGAAATTGTTGGAATAGAAAAATTGCTTTCATTTGGCTTAAATTAAGTACATAATGAGGGCAGTAAGCTTAAAGGTGAACTTGCACAATATCTAGAATTATATAAACTCTGCTTTATACAACAACCGTATTTCTTTCGTGTTTTACTTTTTCATCTTTTCTTCTTATTTCTTCTATTAATTTTTGGTGAGAACTGAAAACACTCCGCAGTTGTTGGGTAAGCTCAAAAGAGTTATAATCTTCAAAATACATATGATATATAAGAACACAGTACAGTAGAATCGCGAAAAAGTTAACCAAAATGTCCCAAGGGTGTTTTACTTTTCCGAAATACTAACTTTTCCAAAGGGGTTTCGGTTTGGAAAAAAAAACACGGAAATAAACATAATTTTGGTGATATAATACGTTCAACTTATTTGCATGACTGAATTTTACTCTTAACAAAACATAAACTTAGTTTAGTTTGTACCTTTTCACATTATACATACATACATATGTACATATTAATTAGTAAGGGCTGGTTTAAAGAAGCGGTCGAGACTTGTTTGTTTCTTTTCTTTTGTGTAATAGCTCCTGACAATTTTCGTACGCATATTAAGAATCACATCTTCTGATTTGCATCATTATTGTTTTCATACCACTTTATCAAGGTATTGATGCATTCAACTGCTTCGGAAAAACTGACTTTCTGTTGTTGCATATCYTCCTCGACAACTGGTTCTTCATCTTCATTGTCAGACACTTCGAAATCTTCATCATCTTCCGTATTTTGATCGTCGTTCCAATTTTCGATGTCTTCACTGCTGACGTCAACACCTTTGGACAATAACGATTGTACCTCTCGAAGTGTATCATCGTGAGAACTATTTGATCTAATCAATGTAAGCAATGGAATTTCGTCTTCGCTGTCATATTGATCATCGTCCCACTGTTTTATATTTTTTCAAGCTTTTATAAGCACAGCTCTTGGCAATTCATCCCATGCTAATTTAAGCAGCAAGWTGGCATCACGAATTGAATGTCCTTTCAAAATATTCTCAACCGGAATGTTTTCTTGTGCTACAATGGTCCATAACAGTTTAGCACGGTATTCTAACTTGACCAGTCTTATGGGATTTTGAACCGTGGGTGACTGTAACTTGTCAATTGGCTTATGTGCAGTACAGTTGTCAATCAGCAATAATGCCTTTGGTGGTAAATTATTTTCAGCAGAAAATTTGCGAACCTGACAAATATTTTGGCACACTTAAAAATTTTAAATGATAGAAACAATAAATTTACCTGCTTAATAAAGGAATGATGGATCCAGCGGAAGAATAGCTCTGAATTCATCCAAGACTTTTGCAAGTTAGCAGATTCCAATGGGTTTTCAAACCCCTTCCAACCATCTGCGTTCGCACACAACATAAATGTGATTCTATCCTTTGTTATTTTTCGGCCAGGTGCCGTCGTTTCGTTTACCGCGACAAATATTTTATCGGGCAGGAAACGATAAAATAATCCAGATTCATCTGCGTTATAAAGCTGCATGTCCGAAATTTCCATTTCATTCAYTTTTGCCCGCAAATTATGAATGAACGGTGTTATTCCTGACTTGTCGCTTGAGAG
>NW_017536408.1:114617-123287 GCF_001853355.1 Bactrocera latifrons | reverse complement strand
ACCACTTAAAATAAATTTTATAAATATTAAATTAATTTATGAATAAAGTATTTATGTCAGAGCACTAAACATATAGCTGACCTACAAATTGATCAAACAAAACAAAATTTTGTTTGATTACTTTACTTATAGCTTCGCTGTAACCGAAGTTAAAGTGTTTTCTTGTTTCTTGCTCAATTTTAAAAGTTAAGCAACTATCTTGTCTAACATATCAATACCCAGCATTGTATTTCGCTTCTTTCAATTAAATCTCTTGACTCGCATATACCTGTTTACTAGGGTGGGTCGATTCCGGACTTTTTTCGATTCGGGATTTCTAATAGTGCGAAAAAGTTGCCTTAGAACTTCCTGATTCCAATACAACTTTTTGTTTTGAGATCGGATTGCATCTTCAACCCCAACTCCGGCCTTGAAATTTCGGAAATTCGCCTAAAATAGTGAATTTGTCTACCTAGCACCTGAAATACACATCTCATTGCAAAAGGTATAAAACAAAAGTTATTTGTCACGCCATTTGCTACCTAAATGATCATGGCCGTAGGACGAACCGTTCCCGAGATACGAGCGAAAATGCGGCGCGCCACAGCGCACTATAAGTGTATACTATAAGTACATAAATATTCACACTCTGCATGCGTTTCACTCAATTTTAGCGCATATTGTCGTAAACTTCTACTGATTTGTTATACAATGACTAGTCATTTGGGTAGAAATCCAATAATCCGATCTTTACTTTAATAAAGAAAATCACAAAACCTTCAAATTTAATGAATGTTTATTATCATTCGGATGAACACTATTTGGCATTTATTTTTTGAAGGTTATCTTTTTCATGTGTTGGCCGCGGCTATGTCTCAGATGGTCCATCTATTGAGTCCAATATTCAATGACTCGTTCTAACATTTCGAGTGGTAACTGACGAATAACATGCGTAATGTTTCCATCACATATTATATATCATATCACACGATATTGGTGGCCAAGGGATCGGCCAAAAATGTAAAATTATCATCGATTGATGCGATGTGTGAAAGTGAAGCCGTGTTGTTAAAACCAAATGTCGCGGAGATCACGAGCTTCAATTTAGGCACCAAATAGTTGGTTATCATGGCGTGATAAAACTTACCAATCATCAACAACGTTCCTTAATGTGCGGACCATAATGCTCGCGACAGACTGCAGCAGCACGACAGTGAACTGAAAAAGGCGTTGTGAATCCTACTACATGAACGTTTGTGAGAGGGCAGCAACATAACTATGGCCAGCATGTACACAAAACAACGCAGTTGTCCATTTTGCATGTACACAATTTCGTTGTGGCCATACTAATACCTTGCACTTCAATGAAATTTTAATATTTTGTTCAAAGTGAAATTTTTAAGCAAAAAATAAGTAAATAGGTAAATTTATTTGTTTTAAATTATCAATTGTTATTATAAATGCTGTAACAGACCTACTTTATGCTTTTATTTGTAAAATAACGTGAAGTTTGTTAGAGCTGTGAATAATTTTACATTTTACATATTAGTGGCATCACCACTCTACCTCAACTCTCTATCTTGTATTCTATTGTCAACTCTACTGTCGTCCTACCACTAGTTAGCGAGAACGACGACTGTCGGCCTGCAGTCGTGTAGTCGCGCAGCTGTCAAAATGGGTCCGTCCATAAGAACGTGTGTATTTTAATATTTGACAGATGTCGTATGCAGTCTGTCGCGAGCATTGTATTCCACACATCAGTCGCTGGAATCAAAAGATGGACGATGCGATAGCTACTTAGCATACCACTGAAGTTCGCACACTTTTCGCGATGATCATTTCAACATATCAGCCTTCAAATCTGCGTCAATTATGGGATACGAACAAAATTACATTGCCGAAAACATTTTACATCGTATTCGCAAAGAATTGGAAATGGGCAAATTCCGATCATCTTGACAATGAAGACGAAGCCGTGAATTTTCCAGTGGAATTTTTAAATTCTTTGGAGAGGATTGTGTAATGGAACCCAACTCATTGTGACGCAGCTATCGAGTAAAAAGGGGCCGAATGCTTGATTCTAAGAATTCCTTCGCGTTCCAACGTTTTGCCATTTCAGTTCAAACATATACAGTTTCTAGGGAAACTACATTTGAAATGACAATTAACAGGACACAAGGATAGTCGCAAAAGGTCTGTGGTATAAATCTGGAAATTTCATGTTTTTCACAGCCTTCTATAGTTCGAAACCCATATTCTCTATACATTTAAGCACCGGAACAGAAGCCAAAAAATGTTCTTTATCAAGTTGCTCTATATTAAAAAAATCTAGAACAAGTAAGGAAGGGCTAAGTTCGGGTGTAACTGAACATTTTGTACTCTCGCATCAAATACCGTATTTGTGTAAAGTTTTATTCCGCTATCATCATTGGTTCCTAATGTATATATTATACAGAGAATGCATCAGATGGAATTCAAAATAGCGTTATATTGGAAGAAGACATGGTTGTGAACCGATTTAACCCATATTTCGTACATGTCATCAGGGTTTTAAGAAACTATTATGTACCGAATTTCAATGAAATCGGTTGAGGACTTCCTGAGATATGGTGTTTGGTCCATAAGTGGGCGACGCTACACCTATTTTAAATTTTTAAAAAAAGCCTGGGTGCGGCTTCTTTCTGATATTTCTTCCGTAAAATTTAGTGTTTCTGACGTTTTTTGTTAGTCGGTTAACACACTTTTAGTGATTTTCAACATAACCTTTGTATGGTAGGTGGGCGTGGTTATTATCCGATTTCTTCCATTTTTGAACTGTATATGGAAATACCTGAAGAAAACGACTCTGTAGAGTTTGGGTGCCATATCTATAGTAGTTTATGAGATATGTACAAAAAACTTAGTAGGGGGTTCGGTTACGCCCACTTTTCCAARAGAATTACGTCCAAATATGCCACTCTTTAATTCGATCCTTTGTGCCAAATTTCACTTTAATATCATTATTTATGGCTTAGTTATGACACTTTATAAGTTTTCGGTTTTCGCCATTTTGTGGGAGTGGCAGTGGGCCGATTTTGCCCATCTTCGAACTTGCTCTTCTTATGGAGCCAAGAAATACGTGTACCAAGTTTCATCATGATATCTCAATTTTTAGGACTTACAAACAACCGTTATGTGAACAAAACTATAATACTCTCTTTAGCAACTTTGATGCGAGAGTATAAAACTCGCAAATAAATAATTTAAACACAAAATATAACACATTCAACTTTTTTTCATTTCAATCCTACAAGAGAACGCCTGCGGGGTCAGCTAGTATACATATATATATTGGCTGCAACGAAACACCAATTTTCAGCAAACAAACACACTTTTGTAAATAGACATTTACATTTATACTATATATACATATATATATAAATTGGTGTTTCATTGCAACCACTATTTAAACAGTACATCGTTGCCGATAAGATTTCATCAATAATTCCGACAAACTGTCGAAGGCGTGCTGGGGGGTGCTGGCACAGGGATATGTATTTTGGGAAGATCCTAATGGCGTACGGATGTGAATTGGGGGAACATGTCATAACCGTTGGAACATTTGTGGAATTCGTATATGTCCCTGAGCTATTATATACATACATAAATATTTAAACACTCATCCGTATACTGCTTCGCGTCCCACCTGCACGATTTATGATTAATGCCCTTTAAGTGGTAGATACTATTTCCTATTAGATTTTCAGCCTGTTAGGCGTCTAACAGAAATCATTGAATTGAAATTATGTGTTATTTGTACTCTATTGTCACTATTATTCATTATTCTATTGCCTGTTAGGTATTGCCTACTACCTCTTTATTATACTAAAAAATTATATTATACCGATTTATATAATACATATAAATAAATATATATGTATGTGACCTGGTCTACGAAAAGGAACCAAAGGCACCGAAGAAATTATTCAGATCTAGTCTCTATAACATAGGGTCGCCAAGCGAACCATTCAATTAAAATCAAGTTCTTGTTAAGACCTGTTTATATTTATGGAGGTTATCATATCTCGGGTTAAACAGAAATTACGTGTTTTCTGGCCTTCATGTGCTCAATGTTTTCTGAAAAAAAAATTGTGTGGTCTAGGTTTGAATTAGAATGGACTTGGTCTAAACAAAAAAATCCTAAAAATTAAAAAACTTGAACGAAGTCAAAATCAATTTTAGTAATATTCTGACCGACATAATGGAATGGTCTAAAACGACAGGAACCAAAGTTTCTGCAAGCCAAAGTTCAACATTTCGCATCTGCAGGAAAAGAAATTGCACCTTTCCCTTGAAAATACTCAAATCCCACATACTAACATCTTAAGAATACTTGGTATATTATTTGATAAAAAGCTAACAGTTAAGAAACATTGTAAATATGTTAGATTAAGCTTAATCAATAGATTAAGCATTATTAAGTTTCTTCCATCAAAACACTACCACATACACATCTCAAGACTTGTAAATATCACAAAAGCACTGATGTTGTCAAAAATATATTTTGGACTCGCAATTTACGGACATTGTGCAAAAAATCACCTCATCCTCAAGGTAAGAAGAACCATTGGCGCATTTCCCACCGCACCAACCAAAGTAGTACTAGCTGAAGCAGGTCTCCTAAACATTCATCATAGAACAAAATTCGACACAATGATTCTCATACCAAAGTTCATGCAGTGTAAAAACTCGATTTTGTTTAATCTACTGAAAACAAATCCTAAAACCAACAAGCAATCTACTATCACAAAATGCTTGAATATTATCAATCAGTTTCATATGACTTCGATACCGCAACTCTTAAAAGTGAACACTCACCCGCATTGGCTAACGCTGAAATGGTCCATAATAAGTACGATATTCGAATTTCAAAAGAACAATCACCAATGCAGAGCAATATATCCAGCTATTCAATGACGCAGTAGTAAAGTACAAACCGGAATGGAAATTATTATACACCGACGGATCCAAATCAGACACACACCCTTCGTTTGCGGTAACGAACGACCAAGGTGTCACCATAACCGTCGGAATTTTACCAACGTACTGCTCGATATTTACAGCTGAAGTTCTATTTGTCGCACAAATAGGAAAAAAATTTATCAAATGTACAGATAGCAAATCGACAATTAACGCTATTTTGAATGAGACAAACTCAGGGCTGATCAACAATATAAAAGAAATTTTGTATCAACACAAAAATAGACTGGCTTACTGGTATTAGAGGAAACCAACTTGCAGATGACCGTGCAAAAAAGGCTGGAAAAGTACTACTACTATCACTCGATCACTGTACGCTGAAAGACATTCGCAAGATGGTAAAAAAAGTTGTCCACGAGTCAGCATCGAGAGATTGGTCAAATTTTCAACACCATTACAAGGAATATAATCTCTCGGATAATAAGCCAAACTACTCCCTCTGATTGATCTTGCGAAGATATAAAAACGTTTGTTCGATTGAGAATAGGCTACACTTTCAAAACTCACAGTCATCTTTTAAGCAAATCGGCTAAACCAAGCTGTTCATATTGTAATCAGCCAAATATATCAGTAAATCACATCCTAAATAAATGCACCGCTTTAAATACATCTAGGACAACTACTCGTACTTTTGGTAAAAGGAAACCATCAAATATTTTAAAGTAATCAAATACTGACAACAACAGGGCAATCAACAATTTCCTAAAAATATGTAAGATATCAAACTTAATTTAATTATAATTAAACCAATGTTAGATACTTATAGACACTTATAATATTGTAATATACGAGCCGAAGGCCTCAGTAGCCAGCGCTTTAACTTAGTGAATTAATTATTTATAATTAACTCTCTTGTAAATAAATAAAAAAAATAAAAATAAATAAATATAAATGCATCCTAATGCATTAGTTGAGAACACACGTGAATGTCCATCTACTGGTTGGCCTTGTTTTCTGTGGAAAAATACCTTCGAATATGCTTTTTATGTAATAGGTTGTCAAAAAAGTCTTGCGGTATTTTTATTGAATTTTCAATTGTTCATAAAATTTGTTTTGATGACTCATTCCCAGCTCTTGACCGATACTACGGCTGCTACTATGCCGGTCTCTTTCGACCACCTCTACACCAGAACGAAAACGTTGAAACCATCATTGTGCGGTGGAAATGGAAACTGTATCGGGTCCGTAAACTGCACAAATTTAGTTTAGGTTTGAGATGCATTTTTGCCTTTATCGTATTAGTACTGTAAAATATGCCGTATTTCCTCTTTATTTTGCTCCATGTTTGCGACGCTATAAAGCAATTTTCTCGCAAACGGATCGAGAGGCAAGTCGAGAAAATACTTGTCAATGTAAATTTTGTTGTTGGCAGTGTTTCCGTTGGCTGTACTGTATTCTCTGGGTTGAAACACACACTTTGGCCTTCTCCGAATGCACTGCAAGATGCACAACAGTAGGAAAAGTTTCAAGAATTGCAAAAGTAAATACCCTACAAGCGCAGTTCATTTATCGACCCATTTGATAATTTCTGATCACAGCTCATTCATGGCCAATAACCGCTATGTTGCTTTCTTGCAAACAGCTCAAACATTGATTGATATGAAGTGGAATTGTGGTGTCCGCAAGGTCCATAAAATGGTCCATAAAATGGATCTTGCTCTACTTCAGGAATTTCCGCAAAAATTATTTCATCAATTTGATGAAAATGTGTCCATGTGGCAAACCTCTCTTTTGCCACTCAACAGAATACATCTAGCATCTAACAGCACCACATGTACATTGCTCCAAGATAAAGTAGATCAAACATCGTAGCTGTTGTTTGAAAAGTCGTGCTGTAATATTGTGATTATCGCTTGGTGATTGACAGCGATCCATAATCCACACGTATGTTATCGCATCCTGGGGGTAATTCAAGTGTCTTGGGCTGCCATACATTGATGGCAAAAAGAACGCCGACCGATATTAGCGCGATTTCTTCGTGACTTCGTCGCAAATTTCAATCTGTAATTAATCCCTTTATGTGAAACACACATAGAGTTTTCATTGAATAATTTTCAATAATTTACCTTTTGAATAGCCGGAATAAAAAAGCAAGCGACCGAAATTGAACGATTCAAATAATTTACGAATCAAAATATTTAAAAACGAAACCAAAAAATATTAAAAAAATGTGTGTGGCAAAACTTTAATTTTTGGAATTGTGCAATTGCTGATTTCTCCCCAGAATTTACAGTTTTATGTATCACTTAGTATTGAAAGAATTACCTAAAACTACTGCAATAAAACAAAAATCATTTCTTCACCTAAAAGGTCAATTGATGTGTCAGGAAGTTGCTGGAGGGTGGCACGTGCAATTTTCATAGATTTTTTAATACATACCATTTATATATGTAAATTCTATAAAGCCTTATATCTGGAGAAGTATTAATGATGACGGTTTTGACTTTGAACCCTTTTTATAGCACATAAAATTTCCTACAAGTTTGTTATGTACATATTTTCTATAGCTCTTGTCATTTACGAGATACATATATACCAAAAAATGCGAAATTCGTAGAAAACTTAGCTTTAGAGCCTCATACTATCTCGACGATGTGAGTTACGCCTTTATTTGCAATGAAAAATTTTTGCTTGCCTTGGTTCAGCTTTTAATGTTAATATTAAGAGCTAAAATATTTAGAGAATGTTTTTAAGGTATTTCCAAGGAAATTTCGTGACAATAGTTCAAAAACCTAATGTTCATGTTATGTGAATTACTGCTCATTTGTTAATATGGGCTTTGTTCGAGTATATATTCGCGTGTGTATTTGGGTCTTGTAGCCGTCAGTCAAAGTCAAATGTGAACGAAAACAAATTGTTTCAAGGTGGAAAGATCGTTTTGCAAAATATGCTTAAAGCGCCTGAAACAACTGTTGAGAAGCCGACCTTAAGATATATTGTATTCATCAAGGACCTTCACAGATATTTTAATTATAAGTGCTCTCAACGCCATAACGCAACCATTCCTTATTAGTTTATTACCTTAGGATTATTTGTGATCCTTTATATAGCCAGTACAATAGTTATAAAGCATATATTAAATATTAAAGTAAGTAATCAATATAACCGAAATGAACATTAGGTACAGTGTTGATAGAAATGGGTGTTAGTAAAAAATATATACTATGCTTAAACCTACATACATTCGTATGTGCTCGTGATAATGCATGTAAATATTTGTAACGTAATATCTTTTTATGTAAAGAATATCTCATTTAGTATTGGCGTTTATCCTGTTCAAGCAACATGGTATTAGTCGGACCAAGGCTATTTTTTGATTTTATGTTACAAATTTTAGTTAAAAGGTTAAAATTTCTTATGTAATCAAAGGAACTGGGTATAAGTCAAAAAGTTTCATAACCAAGGCTTATAAAGAACTTAGAACTTAGGATATTTACGAACTGTGAAAAACATACGAACAGGCGTTATTAACAGATCGGTTTCAAAATTAGTTAATAACTTAAAGTTAACGGTTAAATTTTAGAGAATTAATTACTTTAATTATTAATTATTTTTCTCAACTTATTACTTGTTCTTCTTCTTCTTCTTGATTGGCGTAGWCACCGCTTACGCGATTATAGCCGAGTTAACAACAGCGCGCCAGTCGTTTCTTCTTTTCGCTACGTGGCGCCA
>NW_017536408.1:107380-111822 GCF_001853355.1 Bactrocera latifrons | reverse complement strand
CGGACATTCCAGGTGCATGCCCTCAATTCGTAGTCCTTATTTCGTTTGCCATAGTCGTCATCAAAAGTGGGGTCTCTCATCCGAGGCTGTTGTTGCTTTGCCATTGGGGTGGTGTTTTTTACGTGGCGGGTCCCAAACCGAGCGCACAACCCTATGCAGGGAATGTTTCGACTTCTCACTTTAGCTCACCTTCAAACGTATGTTCTTAGGCTACCCAGAGGATACTTGGTCAAGGACCGGAAGTCGTGAGCTGCTTGAGTCATATGTAAAAGGATCGTTTCTGGCCACTCCCAAGTGAATGGCGATCAGAAAACTTTCCTCACTTGCGTGAACTTCTACACATGACTCCATCCTCCCTTGTTACAATTATATAATACCCCTTCGCCCATGGATCGGCTATAGCTAAAAATAAACTACACAGGAAGTAATGTCTCAATTGAAATTTAAAGCTCGTAAGAAATTTACTTGATATTCAGTTCAAGTAGATATAAACAAATAAGGAAGTTTTGAATCCGTTGTTCAATGGTCTTATTAATTAAAAGGAGGTATTTGATCTAGCTTCAATTTGTACATTGGTATATTTAACCATATTTTAAGACTAAGTATTAGCAAAAATATTTATTTAAATAAATACAGCTCATCTCCGGAAGCTCAAAAAAGACGTTTTGCAGTGACAGCCATGTATATCTCTGTACTGGGTCCACTGAAATTAAAAACCGAAGAGTTTTCCGTAAAGTAATGTTAAATCTAGCAGAGCAAATTAATTGTAGAAGCAAAATAAAATGTTTTAACAAAATTGCTGTTTTTCATAAAAAAAAAATTTTTTTTAAAATCGATTTTTCACCAAAATTTCTTCTTTAATTGGTTTATAAAAAAACTTAGCTTAATTACAAAAAAAAATATATTTAAGAAGCTCGTGTTAAAGTTTGAGGGTAGTTGGTTTAGGCTTTAGGCCAAGTTTTCGCTCAAATTTATCTATTTTATAAAATCAAACACAAAAAAAAAGCTATCTTATTTTTATTGGGATATCTAACATATTTGTCGATATATGATTTACTAAGTCACCCGAAAGTTCGAAAATCTTCATACTAAGTATATTTTTTGCTACACAGACATCCTTTAATTTCGTTTATATATGTATATCAGTCAGTCAGGTACAGTTACCGGGGTCTAAACAATTTTTGGCCATTTTGGTTGTTGTCCGAATTCATGAACTTTCACAATTTGACATAATAATGTAAAAGAAATGCCACATACTAAATTTTTTCGAATCGGTTGATCGGCTCCCGAGATATAAGATTCCACCAAAAAGTGGGCCAGGCCCATCCTCCAATTGTCACACCGATTCCCATAAAGATTCCTCATACTATCTTAGTGGTAGAGTTTAAAATCTCTGGCGTATTTCCTTATTGATTTATCGCGCTTTTATAGTTAGTATAACTCAGTCAAAAGTCTAAAGTTTCTCATAAGAATTTAAGATTACTAAGCGCTTAATATCTGAGCAGAAGTTGAAGACTGGCAAAGCTATATCTTTCTTGCTAATACTTCCAACTCGGCCGTAATACACGTATAGTAGAGTTTGCAATCAAGCACGAATGCTCGTATACGGTATACACTCCTTTGGAGCTACGTGTGTCAGATTTGTTTACCTCACTGTCCCACTTTCTTCCTCTCACAACCCACTTGTATCCGGCTTTGAACAATTGCGACAAACTGCTTTGACATTAAAATTAAAATTATCAGCAAATGAAAACAAAATACTTCAAGAACAGTAAGTTGTGAAAATCGTTTGCATCAATAACAAAAGCTTACATAATAAATATTGTAGTATTTTGAAACACCCAACATGCAAAAACAGTAACAAAAGCAATAATTGTACATCAAATACTTTCTTAAGAGTTTGTAATGTCCTTTCTAATACTCCTAGCTTTGTTTTAACCTTTCGTAAATTTGTAGCTCCGTCCACCATGAATTTGTTCCTCCTGGACAAACTGTCAACGCCAAGTTTTACGTGGAAGTCCTCAAGAGACTCAAACGAAGGGTCAATCGGGTCCTACAAGAAATCGCAGCCTATTGGATATGATTTTGTTTTTGGAGCGACCCTCTTAGGCCAAATGTTGTTAGCATCGCACTTGTTGCAAAAATTGGTATATTTTTTAATATGGCACATTACAGTACCTGGAGAATATTGATAACTTGGTTGGATCCAACGATTGAAAACGCCCCAAATATGGAGGAAGCACTTTCCAAAGCTTATGAAGCCTTAAGTCACACAGTAGGACACTCGTAATAATCCTAGTTTAAAAATAGATAAAGTTTTTTGCCAAATCTCTCACCCTGTGAAAAGGGCAGCAGAATGAGCATACATTGCGTAAGGAATGAATAAACGACATGCAATGAATGAATAACAAGATTTATATCGAAAAGATATTTTTATATTTTAGTAGGCCTTTAAACTTTACTAGAAGGTGGAACGACAATGTAAAATTTTGTTGTGCATGGACAGTTCTTTTCAAAAATATTCCAACTGTACAGATAACTCACCTTCAGGCCACTCATACTTTTAGGTAAAAGAAAATGCACCAATTTCAAAATCGTTATAAACTTTTATTTTCATTTCACACTTCTTGTACTAAAATAGGTTTAATTGAACTGAAGTATTGTATCGGATCATTTAGCAACGTTAAATATATATTATATAAATATAAACTGATAAATTATATATCTTTGGAATCAGTAGGTTTTAAAAAAAAAACGTTAAATAAATATGAGATATTTGTAATTATAACTCGGGTAAGCGGATCGGAAGCGGGATGCTGCGGAAAACGAAGGTGGTGATTGCTTGACGTCGGAACGAAAAAAGGGGGCGCGACATCCTTTCTCTTTTCCTTTTATTCTAATTAGAATGAAGAATGTCATCGCGTTTGGATGCATGCGCGTGTATGTGTGTTAATGTGTGGTGTTCTCTCGCGTGATGAATTGAATGGTTGATTCGGTGTGGTGAATTGATGTGAATGTGATGCGACGTCGCTAATCATTTAGCCATACCGGCCCCCCTAGGCGAGTATTTAGCCTAGAAGCCGCTGTAGTTGCTGTAGCGTAGCTACAACTCTGCGAAGACCTGTTGATCGGCGGGATTGCGGCCTAAATTGATGGCGCCGTGTTGATGTTGCCCGGTTTTGGCGCCAGGGACGGGATTCCGCTCGAGAGGGTCCACGCCGGCGGTATGCCGTCACAGGAGTTCTTTGAGAACGYCTGACGTTACCGCTGGTGCGAGGAGCCGGTGGTCGCCCAGAGTCGCGTCTGGTTGTGCGGTGCAGCAGCGTATGATGAGCCCGCACACAGATTTGGCAACGATTATGTGATGGGCACTCCTGAGTTGCGTGGGAAGTTGCCAGGCAATACCCGTGCGCCTGTGCCACCTGCTGACGTTGCATCGACGGCATGCCTTTAAAGATGCCGCAGTGCGATAGCCGATGCGGGCGGCGACATAGGGGGCAATGAACTCGTTGCAGATCCGCTGATAATGCGGGTAGTGCTGTCGTGCTTTGACGCGGAGCCGATGTCGTGGTGGAGCTTGTCGTTGTTCGAGGCGTTGCCGGTGCAGTGTTGGTCCGTGGTGCTGCTATTGGGGCAGCTTCAGAGCGAGGAGCGGAGACTGCCGAACGCATGGTTGGCGTTGACGATGATGTCATATCCACGTCCATATTACTCTGTGAGAGAAATGATGATATTAGTAATATATTGTGAAATTTACAATAATATGGACTTTTGTGCCACGATATGTGGCATGAATAGGATGTCATTTTTTCTTAATCAGACATTTATGTCTGATTTCTTTTTCGTCTTTTATTTCGTTTATGTTATTCGAAGTTTCGATTTGGTAAGCGGTTTATATGTTTTATCGATTTATTGATTTATTAACGGTTTCGGTTTTACGTTTCTTTATCTTCGGCGGTTGGTAGAAAGCATAATTTGACGAGCGGTCTGGTTAGCATTCCGGTTTGAGTGCGGAGATCAACTACTCGAACATTACCGACGGTCCCATAATGAAGTTGTTTCACGCGGCCGAGTCGCCATTCCGTAGGAGGGAGATAATCGCAAGAAAAGCTGCAGTAGTCAGATCCAAACAAAGCTCGAGGTGTACTGGCTTTGTTGTAAAACATATAAAGACAGCCACGTACCCTTTTCTTTATCTGGAAAGGTCCAGCAAAATCAACCCCAGTGATGGTAAAGGGTAAAGCATAGTTGCAGCGTTAAGGTGGTAGGGCTGCCATAATCTGCGTACGCATCTTGTGCTTGTACATAGTACACTGTTTACACATGAAAATGGTTTTTTTAATTTGTGACTGAGTGCGTATGTAGACTGTTGCGCAATAAGCCTTTTCAGAGGCATCACAGAAACCGTGTAATTCTGCGTTAATGTTAGGGGTGAAATTTAC
>NW_017536408.1:105988-107015 GCF_001853355.1 Bactrocera latifrons | reverse complement strand
ATGATTTGATGTAATTTTCTTTAAGGGAAAACCTGCTGAATTTAGTGCTTTGATCACTTGAGATAATGATTCGCACGCTAATGGTATACTGTGGCTACCTGATAAAATGTCATCCACATATGTTTGAGTTTGCAACACAGAAGTTGGTAAAGGTAAATTTGTTTCATAGGTTCTTGCAACTTCATGTAATGTCCTAATGGCTAAATAGGGTACGCAATTGATGCTAAAGGTAACTGTTTTGAGTTTGTAGTCGCTAATTGGACCATTAATTGAATTGCGGAAGACTATGCGTTGGAAATCTTATTCATCTTCATACACCAGAATTTGCCTATATATTTTCTCAACATCCCCATAAAAAACGTATTTAAACATGCCCCAATTGAGTATTAGCAACATGAGATCAAGTTATAATGTTGGCCCTGTGTATAATAGATCATTTAGTGATTTGCCTGAGCTTGTACACTTTGAGGCATTGAACACCACTCGTATTTTCGTTGTGATTTTATCTGGTCTTATTACCCCATGATGTGGAAGGTAAAAAGATAAATACCTACCTTTGGCTATTTTTTCATATGGTACAGTTTCTTCCATATGATTGAGTTCAAGATATTCGTCCATCACATTAGCGTATGCCAATTTAAGCTCACTTTTCTTTATGAGGCTTTTTTTCCAGGCTTAGAAATTGCTGGACTGCTGGGATTCTAGAATGGCCTAGAGCGTGGATTTGAATGACACTCGTACAACATAACGACCAAAGTTGGGTAATCTGGGTACTTCTTCTACTTCCCAGAATTTTTTAAGTTCATTATTTAAGTATTCGTGTGGATGTCTTCCACTTGTGTTGTGAAAGAATTAATTTTTTCAGTGACTTGGCCACTTATAATCCACCCAAATATTATATTCTGGGCTAACAATTTATTGGAGATTTTCTCGATACCTTCAAGAATTATTTGAGGTATTAAGTCACTGCCTAATAATATGTCGATTTGTGATGGGGTATGACAGTTGGGATCTGCTAATTTGAGAT
>NW_017536408.1:102612-105379 GCF_001853355.1 Bactrocera latifrons | reverse complement strand
GATAATTTTTTGAATCTCTCGAAAGATCTTAATTTATGACCTCCCTTACAGAGTTCAGACAATGACTGCCATTGATTACTTTGATTTGACACGAATGTGTGACTTTTATTAACGTGTCTATTATATTGTATGTTATTACTGACTTGGGGTTTGAACAAGTTTTTACTTGAGTCATTTTGATAACTTTTTGGCTTTATAGTTTTTTTGTCTATTCGATCAGCTATCTCGTATTGGGCAGTGAGGAATGTTTTCATCTGTTGCCAGGTGGGCATTATTTTTCCTTCCACTAGAGATTGTTCCCATCGTAGTAGCGCAGCATCAGGCAGTATTTCTGCGCAAATGGTTACTATCATAGAGTCCCACGATTCTGTGGAGATATTTTGTGTTTTTAACACTGATAAACAATTGGTGACTGTCGAGTATAAGTTTTGAAATTAATGGCTAGTTTCTTGTTGAATTTTTGGCAAATTCAATAAAGTTTTTATTGGGTTTTCTATCATAACCCTTTCATTTTCGTGCCTTTCAACAAGTGCTTCCCAAGCCAGTTTAAAATTTTCGTCATTTAAAGCGAATTGCTTGACGATACTGCCCGCTTCCCCTTTTGTATTATACCTGAGATGGTACAGCTTTTGTGCTTGTGAAAGTTTAGGATGGTTTATATAAACGGCAGTGAACATGTCCCGGAAGGACGGCCACTGGTCATAACATCCATTAGTATCACAAGCTGGTACTTTTAGATACATGCCTTTATCTAGGTATTCTTTTTATGTTGTAACTACTCTGGGAGGGAGAGTAGTGGCTCTACTTGGCCTTACTAAACTTATTTGTTCAGTTATCATTCCCTTTGTTAACTCGTACTGATCGCGGCAGTTATCACACTTGGCTGTCGCCGAAGCTTTTGTGTTTTCTRGAAGATCTGCGTCGTCAGTATCTAGTACTGTATCGTACGCTGCTAGAAGGCGTGCCCATAGATTGTTAACACTTTCTAATTCTGTATTTAAAACTGATTCCGTAATGTCAGTAATAGGGGAAGCTTGAAACCGTGTGCAATATCTTATGAAGCTATCACTTTTAGTGATAAATTTCGATATTATATGATCTTTTGATCTGCAGGTGTGCTTTGTTTATCGTCGTCAGCCATTTTTGGAATTGTAAGAAACTGACCTGATTTAGATTCTTTTGAATCTGTGCTCATTTAGAATAAATAAGAATTTAGAATTAAATTTGATGAGATATATCTCATAAATACCGAAAACCAAAAACTTTTTTGAATACTAGTAAGTAAGCTTAAGTAACCGCTCTACTGTATTTAAGTAGTTGCGATAATATACATATTTTTATATATTTTCTATTACGGATTTAGCCGTATGACTTTGTATATAAGTACTCGTAAAGGCGGTATACGAAGTCAATATCTTTGTACATATATGTGCACGCAATGTACGTATTGATGTGCGTATTGTTAAATAATATTTAATACAATTTTATTATTATGTATTTTTATTTTTTTAATTCCGATTATTGTTTATAATTAAGCTTTTATCGCAGCTTCCAATAATTTAGGATTTATTATAGCTTTTATGTTTGGATATAGGGGGTATATCATCAGGGTATGTAGCGTATGCAAAAGAATACCGAATATATGTATGTATACAGTATGTATATCATATACAATGCATATGTACTTATATTTGCGCGATCGGAATTTAGCGGGAAAAGAAAATGCACAATTTGCAGGTCATTAGCCTCTGCACTTACGGATTAGCAAGTATATGCCTCAATATATTAATATTTGAATGTTTGTTTGTATGTATGTATTTTATAAGTAAGAATTAGGGTATGTAGCGTATGCAAAAGAATACAGAATGTATGTATACAGTATTTATATCATATATATGCATATGTACTTATATTTGCGCGATCGGAATTTAGCGAGAAAAGAAACATGAGCAATGTGCGGGTCATTAACCTCTGCACTTGCGGATTAGCAAGTATATGCTTCAATATATCGTATTAATATTAATTTCAATTATTGTTTGTAGGTACAAATTTATGTTTGGTGCATTTATGTATATGATAATTATGATTTGGGTAAGTGCAAGTTAATGCTACCCAAACCCACTAAAATAAACCGCTATTCCATTCGTCTGTAGTAGACACATATGTGATGTAAGTCGACACCACATTCATAGTAGAATATAACATAAACAAAGTATATTAAAATCAACAATATTTGCAAAGTCATCATCAATTGGAATACTAGAACTTGATCACGCAACAAGACATGCCACAGCCATCCTTTTTGCATGATCAGCATTAAAAATCTATAAAAACTAAAATTATGAGACAAATAAGTCAGTTATAAGATATGAGCGAGAGTTATAAGTTATAAGCAAGGATTGTAAGATATAAGTTAGCCAGTACGGTACTTTTTAAAAATTTAAATAAAGTAAATAAAAAAATTAATTGGCGCCCGAGCAGGGACCCGCACAAAAATATCCTTCATCAAGTGTGGTTCGACTCCACTAAGAGGACACGGATGTCCCATCGGTTCGGTGCTTGAAGGAAAACATCGTGATTCGACTCCACTAAAAGGACACGGATGTCCATGTAGAAATGTGGGTCCATAAACAATAATATAAACCTCCAAGTTTCCATAAGGTTACCCGAATAAACAAAGGTAACGGAAACAAACTTATAAATCGAATATCCCATAAAAAGGGAGAAAAAAGTGTAAAAAAAAACCTAATCAAGTATCCCAGAAAAG
>NW_017536408.1:92462-101137 GCF_001853355.1 Bactrocera latifrons | reverse complement strand
GTGGTGGCCTAGTAGCAATTTATGTTTGTGATATTGTTTTTATATATGAACTTGTTATACCACAGTACATTATACCTGTATATATGTGTATATGTAGTATGAACTATATTTTATTTTTTGGTCACTGCAACTGCTACTGTCCAAAACCGGATTTTGGCACATATGTTCTTTGTTGTTTGCCCTTTTTTGTTTTTTTTTTTTATTTGGCTTACATTTTCGACACTTTCTCACAGGTTTTAATTATTATTAAAACTTTTTTTTTTTATTTAGCCACACTGCCTTTCTTTATGGCTCGAAGGACCATTTGTACAGATAACTAACCTTTCAGGCCCCTCATACTTTTAGGTAAAAGAAAATGCACCAATTTCAAAATCGTTATAAACTTTTATTTTCACTTCACACTTCTTGTACTAAAATAGGTTTAATTGAACTGAAGTATTGTATTGGATCGTTTAGCAACGTTAAATATATATTATATAAATATAAACTGATCAATTATATATATTTAGAATCAGTAGGTTTAAAAAAAAAAACGTTAAATAAATATGAGATATTTGTAATTATAACTCGGGTAAGCGGATCGGAACCGGGATGCTGCGGAAAGCGAAGGTGTTGATTGCCTGACGTCGCAACGAAAAAAGGGGGCGCGACTTCCTTTCTCTTTTCCTTTTATTCTAATTAGAATGAAGAATGTCATCGCGTTTGGATGCATGCGCGTGTATGTGTGTTAATGTGTGGTGTTCTCTCGCGTGATGATTTGAATGGTTGATTCGGTGTGGTGAATTGATGTGAATGTGATGCGACGTCGCTACTCATTTAGCCATTAACAATATGCACGTAGTACGCTCCACTTCAGCGCTAAAAACTTTAAAACGATTTAAGGTCACTAGGGTAGTCTAGCATGTTTTTTGACATTTTTTTATAGAAATTTTTATTCTATAATAGAACTTGTTTCTCATGTCATGAGGTATATCGTGGAGTGTATAAACACATTTTACCCGAATTTTTTTATGACATCTCTCGGAGAAATGGCGGGGTGAATGAAATACGTTTTTTCACTGGCGGGCGCTATTTCTCATGTTTGGATCATCTGAAACACAAAAGCCTAATTTATACTTAAAAAGTACGTGATAGTTATCGTCTCTACTAGAATCATACAAATAATGTTGATAAATTAAAAAGTAATTAACGTTTTTGTTTTTTAATTTTCCACATGTTTTTTTTTACATAAATTTTGTCATAAGATTACAATAAATTATAAATAATATAAGGACGATGGCATTTTGTGAACATTAAAAAAAAAAATATTTAAGCAAACTGGTTGAGTAGTGCGACCGAAATCATGCCCTCCAGAAACACGTTTAAAGTTTGAGGTGTGCACTCTGAACGCTCCGAACGACAAGCGGTATTATTATTTAAAGTGGGTTTCTTTCTACATTAATTCTAAGAAAAAAAATGCAAAAAAAAAGAAAAAATTTAAAAAATATTACCTTACTGGGCCCTTAAAGTAACAACAGTCACTAACCGTCATATTACCGCAATACAATGCAATAGTCATAAACAACCAAAAGTTTTTTTAGTTATGGCCTTAATAGGTTTTCGGAAAATGGCATTTTGTGGGCGTGGCAGTGGCTCCTTTAGCTTCACTGTGGCTTATATATAGATGATACTACTACTACCATCTATATGATTTCTATTAGTTGGATTATAACTATTAGTTAATGAGATATAGCATTTTTGTGAAGCAACTTGTGTTAGGCTACAAAAAAAATTGATCATAAGGTATTTCGTGTGTTAATAAAGCATTGCTTTTTGGGGAAAAATACTGCTGAATTTGGCCTCAGAACAAAGTGGGTGCCTCGCAAGTTCATAATCCAACCAAAACAACGATTAACTGATTCTGAGATTTTAGTGCTCATTAATCGTAATTAAAACGAATTTTTGCGTCGGTGTGTGACAATAGAAACATAGCTCCATCATTTCCCACTGGATTCCAATCGTCAGTCACTCTCGTGGACTGCACATGATGAACCGGTCGTTTGGAAAGGTTATCACATCAGTCTTTTGGGATACACGTGGTGTAATACAGAGTAGGCCAAAAGAAACCAAGGGGTGTTTTTCGATTATTAATTTATTTTTATTTTTTCTTTTTACACTAAGTATGAAAAATGATGTCTCTTAAATGACCGCCGTTTTCAGCTTCGCACTGATGGGCTCTTTTTAGAGCATTTTCTATAACATCTTTCAAAACTTGTGGCTGTAGCAATTTCTGCATCAATATTTGCCTTGAGTTCAAGGATTGTCTCTGACTTGTTCACATACACTCGCTCCTTCAAATAACCCCAATGAAAATAGTCGGGTGCTGTCAAATCTGGTGATCGCTCTGGCCAAATAATTTCCGAATTTCTGGAAATTATTCGCCCTTTCCAAAAATTTGAAAAAGTGCCATTGTGTCTCGTGCAGTATGGGCAGTAGCTCCGTCCTGCTGAAACCACATACCCCAGGTCTGTTTTCAAGAGCAGGACGTAAAAAATTTTCTATCATAAACCGATACCGCTCTCCATTTACGGTTACAGCACTTCCATCTTCATTCTCGAAGAAATAAGGCCCAATGACATTTTCAGATGTGATCCCACACCATACTGTACACCTGATGGCGTTGATGAATGGCTCTTGGATTTTGAGAACCCCAGAACCTACAGTTCTGCTTATTAGCTTCACCACTCATAATCAAATTTTTAATAAAGTTGATTTCATTTCTGGCCAACTCTTGAAATTTAACTGCACAATTTAGACGTTGCCGACGATCTGCGGGTTTTAATTATTGTACCATTTGCACCTTATATGGGTATAACTGTAAATATTTTTTTTTAAATGCGACGTAGTGACCTGCGAGACATTTCTAGCTGAGCAGAACGCCTTCTGGCAGATGTTTCTGGTGCTTCGTTAACACTTTGGTGTACTCGTTCAATATTTTCCGCAGTGCGACCTTAACGTAGTCTACCGGTTCGAAACAAATCTGTTACGCTGCCATTTTGGTGATGACGATCAACTAAGCAACGAATCATTTCTTCAGAGGGCAAAATTCTGACGTTAAAATGTTAATGATATGCTCTTTGCGTTAAAATAATTGATCTCTGGTTTAAATAATAAAATTCTATTGTTCTGGTTCTCTGTTCAGTTGTGTACCTCTCCATTACAAATTCTCCAAGTGTTGTCTATATAATCTGAAGCAAAAAACTAAAAAAAAATTAATAAACGAAAAAGTTATTAAACTCTAACACCCCTTGGTTTCTTTGGCACACCCTGTACATACTGAGTCATTGCTTCAGAGGGCGAAGTTCTGACGTTAAAATGTTAATGATATGCTCTTTGCGTTAAAATAATTGATCTCTGGTTTAAGTAATAAAATTCTATTGTTCTGGTTCTCTGTTCAGTTGTGTACCTCTCCATTATAAATTCTTCAAGTGTTGTCTATATAATCTGAAACAAAAAACTAAAAAAAATTAATAAACGAAAAAGTTATTAAACTCTAACACCCCTTGGTTTCTTTTGGCACACCCTGTACATACTGATTACTGAGCCAGCTATGATCTATTTCACTGCGCATTTGGTTGCAGTTCTTTTCTACTATTCCAAATACTTGGCAATTGCATAATTTTTGAGGAAGAACCTGTTCAAAATTGTGAGCATACATATATTCAACTGATTCCTACTAACATGAATTTTGAACAAATGCTTATTATTTAAAACAAAATTTGGTATTTATGAGTTGTACTTAGTAAGTTTTGACATAAAGAGATAAAAGGTATTATATGTCCTTACCCTAGTTCTAAGCAACCTCCCTACACCAGCAAAATCAGTTCAGCCGTGCTTGAGTTATAAGTGGTGTAACTAACACAACTTTCTTTTTTATATATAGACTAGAGGACCCGGTGAACTTTGTTTTGCCTTAGTTGACACAAATAAGCTGGTTTTTAACTTTATTAAATCCTTTTTTAGGAAATAAAAATTAAATGGCCCATACACATTTACTAACAACAAATAGAAACATAACCAGGAACCGCTTCGCTTTGCTTCTGTTGTTGAAATTTCTTCATTGAATGAATTACTCGAATCCTTTCTTAATAAGTGGCACATATGAAACAATCCAACTGTTGTTCGATAACGAAATAAATTCTGTTAATTTTTGTTGCTGTAGTTCGACCATTATCATTTGCCGATCGAGGCCGATTACTTTTTTGTTATTCAGTGGATACAGATGGTAGATGGATATACTCCTCAGAATGCAATTTGGCTTGGTTCAACCTTAAAAATAATTTTTCTGTAACAATTGATGAAACCGCAATAGATAATTAGATAATTCTCATAATTTTGACGAATCATCAATTGATATGCGAGCTAGCTTTTTGGTATATTCTTCACCCTAAATTAAAAAGTTACATTCAATATTTCGTATATAAATTTTTAGCATATTTATAAAGTGGTGTTACCTAGTATTTTAAAAATCTCTTTACCTAGACAGCGATAAAGCGGATTGTCAAATGACCTTAAATTCAAAGAGTTTAAAACATACATATGTATGCAGCACGATATGTTAAAATATCCCTCCAGCTATGTTTCGTCTTGACAATCTGATATATTAATAAATGACCAGACTTTTATTTAATGATTCTTTATTGTCAATGTATTTTTGTGCATGGATACCACTTTTTAGTGAAGCACCTTATGATAGACAACATTTTTCGTTTTATTATCAGTTGCAAGAACAAATAACGCAGATGGTCTTCCGACCCGTGAACATGCCACATATAATTGACCATAGGAAAAACAATAATTTTCTAGATTCATACCACAAACTTTTAAGGACTGGCCTTGGGATTTGCTAATGGTCTTGGCGAATACAAGACGTATCGGTTGGGTTGGAATGAGAACTTTCTCACTTTCACACAATTTCCTTATTACCAAACGCGTTGCGTTGCACAGTTTTGGTTGGTTTATATTCCGAAGCATGATTACTACGGAGCCAACCTTTAGTTATATTGATTGAAAAGTAATTTTTAAGACTTATTTTCATTTTATATATATTTCGGAAATGATCTTACATTACATTTTCATGCTAAATAATAAATATACAAATTAAAAACTTAAAGTCACCTGGAAGTTCGAAAATCGTGATAATAAGGAGTCAGTAATGTAATATTTTTTCATATTTTTATTAATTTTTTTTTTCTTTTTCTGTTGTCTTATACCCTTAGAATTAATGCAGAAACCCACTTCACCATTGGAAGGCTTCAAAAAGGCCCAAAAATAATAATACCGCTCGACGTTCGGAGCGCTCGGAGTTCACACCTCAAACTTTAAACGCGTTTTTCCCATAACACACCTTTTTAAACTGACGGACACGAATCCGGTCGAACTACTCAACCGATTTGCTTAATTTTTTTTTTTTAATGTTCACAAAAAGCCTGGCTATCGTCCCTCTATAGTTTATGTAAAAAAAATGGGTAAATTTAAGAAAAAAGAACGGTAATTACTTTTTTATTTATCAGCATCTTTTCATGATTCTTATAGGAACGATAACCAATCCCGTACTTTTTAAAAATAAATTTGGATTTTGTGTTTCAGATGATATAAACATGAGAAATCGTGTCCCTCAGTGAAAAACGGAGATATGTACATTAAACTAGAGGGCTAGGCCACACCCACTTTTCCAAAATAATGTGAACACAGGTGCCGCTTGCTACAGGGATCCTTTGTACCGAACTGCTGTTAAATCCCTAATTGACTGCTTAGTTGTGACACTTTCAATGTTTTCGGTTAATAGCGATTTGTAGGAGTGACAGTGGTCTGTTTTCGCCCATCTACGAACTCGTTTTGTGCTGCACACCAAATTTCATCAAGAGATTATAATTTAACTCAAGTTATAGCTTGCACCAATGGACGGACAGTCACCCAATTTCAATGTTTTTCGTCATCCTGATCTTTTTTACAATTATGTATATATGACCCTATATCTATCTCGATTAGTTTTAGGTGACACATACAACCGTTAGGTGAACAAAATTATAATTCTGTGTAGCAACTTAAYGCAAGAGTATAAAAAATWAAAAATATAACTGACTATATGTCAAGTGAGGATTAGTGCTGACCTTTAATAGAAAAAATWTGTTTAAAGTAGTTGAAGTACTTTTTTAAATTTTGTTTTGCTAAATCTGTTTTTGATAAATGTGGGGCTCGTTACCCTCTTCAGTCCACAATATCAAAAATAAGTACGCTCTCTTATAATACAATAGWTTTATTCTTTCACTTTTGCGTTAAATTATAGTTTTCACTTTACAATATAATAAATTTGGCTTTACAGTCTTGCGTTACAATATAGTTTCCTCTTTACAATTTTATAAATTTCTTCTTSCACACGTGCRTTAAAATATATTTTCACTTGTACGATACAACTTACAGTGGCTGACTTCGAACTCTAGGCCCTCGTGATCCCTACCTTTTCTACCTCGTATCTATCGTGTCCTAAAGTTTGTTTTATCTTGTACGGACCAAAAACTTTGGGTCTCAATTTTAAAGCAGTACCATATTGGGTACGCTTAATCGCAACTAGCTCGTTAATTTTATACCGTACGCTTTCTTTCCTKYTTTTGTTAAAAGATCTTTTATTTTCTTCCTGAATTTTTTCAATATTTCCCTGTGCTTCTTTTCGTTGTGACTCTCTTTCTTTATATAAATCTTCAATAGTTATCTCGGCTAGTGCTGGCTTACCTAGCGCCTGAAATACGCATCGCATGGCAAAATGTATAAGACAAAAGTTATTTGTCACGTCATTTGCTATCGAAATGGAGGCCGTAGAACGAACCGTTCCCGAGATACGAGCGAAAATGCGGCGCGCCACAGCGCAAGGTGAAAATTGTTGCAGCTCTCAGCTAACCTGTATTGGTCACCCAGAACCMACCGCGTGGAGGTGGCTGCTCTTCGGGTTCCTCCCAAGCCCAACCCAACCAACCAACCATATGTCAGGCTTGTTTTAGTCTGAATCTGTGTCAAATTTATTGATAAACTCAGATTTTGTACTAAACTTTGCCACTTGTTGCCTAGATTTCAGTGTAGAGCGTATAAAACGATCACGAGGTTGGGGCCCATAAATTTGGAAGATGCCTCTGTCACCAGTTTGACGGTTCTCTCGACTGCCACGGTGTGAGAGGGGAATTCACTAAATTTCCATACCTCTGCAGTGTCACCCGACARCCCTTTTATGAGTTCTTCGTTAGAAACTGAACAAAGAACTGGTGGAACAGTCAAGGTAATAGTCTTCCAGTTATTCATATCATAATAATTATTAGCTTTTAAATTCAGCTTTGGCATTTCATTACATCTAACCCTTCCATTTACAGTGTCAAACCCTGCTTCTCTGGCTGCCAGAAGACGGTCAAGGGTCAACTTTCAAGGAGAATGGTTTCTGGAAGAGCAAAAAAAAAAAAAAAAAAACATTCTGTTAAATTCAGTGATGTTATTATATCGCGATATTATCGGTTTGGCTTTTCGGATTGGCGGTCGTCGTTGGTTGGTAAAAAGCACGAGCGGTCTGGTTCGTGTTCCGTTTTGCATACGGAGATCCACAACTCGTATGTGACCGAGAGAGCCATAATGTAGCTTTTCTATGCGGCCAAGCCGCCACTCGGTAGGGGGTAGACAATCATCATGAATGAGGACACAGTCTCCAAGTTTAGGCACCTGCTCAGGAGTCTTCCAGCGGTATCTTTTGTGGAGATCTTTTATGTATTCATCCTTCCATCGGCGGCTGAAATCATGATGGGGAATTTTAATTCGTTACCATCGATTTAATGGAGATAGCGACTCCACGTCTGGCTCAGGAATGGCCACGATGGGTGCTCCTTTTAGAAAATGCAATGGAGTTAAGGCAATGAAATCTGAGGGGTCTTGCGAGAGTACTGTGAGTGGCCGTGAATTGAGAACGGCTTCAATTCGATTTAATAACGTCGTGAACTCTTCGTAATTGAACTTAAAATTTCCAGCTATCCGTTTGAAACGGGATTTAAGCTTTTTACAGCTGATTCCCATAAGCCGCCCATACGAGGAGCGCTTGGGGGTATAAAATGCCAATTTATATCTTGAGGGGCGTACTTTTGTACGATGTCGGGTGACACTTGTTTTAAGAAATCCACAAATTGCTTTTCTGGGGCGCGTTGAGCTCCAATGAAAGTTTTGCCATTATCACTCATGACTTTAGATGGGTAGCCACGTCGAGCGACGAAGCGAGCAAATGCCGCGAGAAAAGCCGTCGTCAGATTACTATATAGCTCAAGGTGTACTGCCTTTGTCGTGAAGTATACAAATACAGCCACATAGCCTTTCATGAGAGTGGGAAACCTCAACAGGCTCAGCAAAGTCAACACCTGTTGTGGTGAAAGATAGAGCGAAATTGCAGCGTTCCGGTGGAAGTGTTGCCATAATCTGCGTTTGCATCTTCTGTTTGTGCATATTGCAAATATTGCACGTGAAAATGCACTTCTTGATTTGCGGCTTAAGACGGGGGATATAATACTCTTGGCGTACCATATGTTGCATGAGGCGATGTTCGGCGTGTAGCATTAAGATGTGGATGTAGTTGAGGAATAATGTGGCAAATACTTCTCGGGAATTATTAT
>NW_017536408.1:89324-90857 GCF_001853355.1 Bactrocera latifrons | reverse complement strand
AATTGTTGTTTAAGTGGTAGTCGTACGACGTACCGACCGTTTTCCGATCTAGTAGTTGTGGCTTTGTATTTTTTTGTATTTCTGTTTTCCTTTTGTTTGTAGGGTATATGTCACTCCACTATCACCGTTTATATGTACATGTATATGTATGTATATAGTAGGAGTTAAATTTTTCTTTTATTCCTGCTCTCTCTCACTTCACCGCACTTTTTGTTACCCCTTCGTATATGTATTGTATTATGTGTATATTAATTTTAACACTGCACTTGTCACCTCACTTTGTTGAAATTTTTATACAGCACTCATATGCACACGTAATGTAGTTTTTTCTTTTTTCCTTAGTATGTAAATACATATGTACATATGTACGTAGATATGAAAATATTTTTTCCAAATATTTTGGCTTTTATTTAAACCACGTCACCACCGTCCTTTCCGCAATTAAAATTTTTTTTTTTTACAATATATGTATCCACCAACGATTTTCCTGTGTCAACTCACCACCGTTGTCTTTTCACTTTTTTGTATGTATGTATGTATCCATCAACGGTTAATTTTTTAACCGCTTTAAAATGAATCACTACCGTTGTCTTTTCACAAAATTTGCACCGTATTGCACTCTTATTAGTGTGAGATGTGGATGGTGTGGAGTATGATGTGTGGATGATATGGATGGTGTAGTCGTGTTGAGTATGGTGGGTATGTGTGGGGTGCTCATTTAGCCACTTAATAAGTGGCACATATAAAACAATCCAACTGTTGTCGATAACGAAATAAATTCTGTTAATTTTTGTTAATGGTTAATTCGACCATTATCATTTGCCGATCGAGTCCGATTACTTTTTTCTTATTCAGTGGATATAGATGGTAGATGGATATACTCCTCAGAATGTAATTTGGCTTGGTTCAACCTTAAAATTAATTTTGCCGGACGTTCGATAATACTGGTAATTGTTTGATATACGAGTATCCAGCATAAAGTCACCTGGAAGTTCGAAAATATTGATATTAAGGAGTCAGTAAGGTAATATTTTTTAATTTTTTTATTAATTTTTTTTCCATTTTCTGTTCCCTTATACCCTTAGAATTAATGCAGAAACCCACTTCACCATTGGAAGGATTCAAAAAGGCCCAAAAATAATAATACCGCTCGACGTTCGGAGCGCTCGGAGTGCACACCTCAAACTTTAAACGCGTTTTTCCCAAAACACACCTTTTTAAACTGACGGACACGAATCCGGTCGAACTACTCCACCGATTTGCTTAATTTTTTTTCTTCTAATGTTCACAAAAAGCCTGGGGTAAATTTAAGAAAAAAGAACGGTAATTACTTTTTTATTTATCAGCATCTTTTCGTGATTCTTGTAGGAACGATAACAAATCCCGTAGATTTTAAAAATAAATTTGGATTATTGTGTTTCAGATGATATAAACATGAGAAATCGTGTCCGCCAGTGTAAAACGGAGATATGTACATTAAACTAGAGGGTTAGGCCACACCCACTTTTCCAAAAAAATGCAAGAGTATAAAAA
>NW_017536408.1:87100-88259 GCF_001853355.1 Bactrocera latifrons | reverse complement strand
TTAGTCTGAATCTGTGTCAAATTTATTGATAAAATCAGATTTTATACTAAACTTTGGCACTAGTTGCCTAGATTTCAGTGTAGAGCGTATAAAATGATCACGAGATTGGGGGCCAATAACTTTAGAAGATTCCTTTGTCTCCAGTTTGACGGTTCTCTCGACTGACACAGTGTGAGAGGGGAATTCACTAAATTTCCATACCTCTGCACTGTCACCCGACAGCCCTTTTATGTTTTTTTTTGCTCGACAAATCTTGCATTTGTCAGTGACAAAGCTAGCCTGATCCTCTGTTATCAAACCTGCTTTTTTGGCATCCAGATCTTTGGGCAGCTAAAGCAGTGTGTTCTAATACTAGTGCGTTTTGTTTGGTTTTAGAGGATGGAAGAGAAATTTCATCATCAGCATCATTTTTGGAAGACGCACCTACATTGTTGTCGTCTGTATGAGAGTCTGGCTGATCTGAATGGTCACGTGTTCTAGCTGATACTTTTCTGGTAAGTATTGATGTTGAATGACGTTTTGAGAGCTTGTTTTACGTTCATTTCTCTTTGTAATCTTTTTTGTTTCCGGTAGATCAACACTTCCAATGCGACCAATTCTTCTGGTTCTCTGGTCCAAGGGAAATGGTGGTTCATTGATAGGAACTTTTCTTTCCTTGGGACAAGTGCAAGAAGAAAAATAAATGCATTTACAGCAACAGCTCTTTTAAAGCTCAAACCTATTGGGTTCCTTAAAAATATTTGTTTAAGAGTCAGAAATTTCTTATGGTATGTGGTGAGCATTTGTACAACTCTGGTGTGTGAAACTATCGGAATAGAYGACTTTTTGAAAGTATTTTCAACCTTTTTTGCAACTATTTCTGTGGGTTCATAGTTGTCGCCTCGGAGTCGGAACACAAAAGAATATCCTGGTAAGTAGGTAACTGGGACTCAGAGAGATTGTACGGATATATACCAAACACAGGACATTTCTGTCTAAATTTAAATTTAGATACAGAAATTTTGTGTTCTGTGTTCTGTTGAGAGAATATAAGTGATAGCACTAGGCGAAATCACTGACAAGAGTGAAGGAACTCGATGAAAAAATATTTATGTGGAGACCGAACGTGTCGTATGGCGCAGGGAAATGAATGTAAGTGATAGAACTCGGCGAAATCACC
>NW_017536408.1:65730-83035 GCF_001853355.1 Bactrocera latifrons | reverse complement strand
TCATAAACTTCATGAAAGAAGTATCCCCTGAAATAGTTAAAAAATATGCACCCCAAGGGATCGATTGGCAGTTTATACCTCCATGTTCTCCACATATGGGGGGACTTTGGSAATCAGCAGTAAAAAGCTTTAAGTCCCATTTAAAGAAAACGCCGGTAATCATAAATTGAATTATGAGGAGTTTACTACACTACTCACTCGTATCGAAGCCGTATTAAATTCAAGACCTATATCACCACTCTCGCAAGATCCCTCCGATTTCACAGCTCTTACACTTGGACACTTCCTCAGAGGAGCTCCTCTTCTCGCCATACCTGAGACAGAAGGAGACTCACTCACTTTAATAAATCGAKGGGAAAGAATCAAGATTCTCCATCATGAATTTAGCCACAGATGGAAGGAGGACTATCTTAAAGATCTCCATAAGAGATATCGATGGAAAACGATCCAGAAGGAACCCAGTACAGGCRAATGCGTCATAATACAGGACGAATGCCTTCCCCCAACCGAATGGCGACTAGGTCGCATTGAAAAGGTACATCGGGGACGAGATGGTCATATAAGAGTWGTAGMTGTACGAACACAAACTGGCCTACTAACTCGACCACTAGTGAAATTGTGTTTTCTTCCAAATACTGAAGAACCGATYACCGAAAACAAGCGAACGCAAACGCATACATAAAATCAAGCAATAATTAATTAAAAATACACCGTTTTACAATCCGTACGTACAAACTAAAACCAATGAGCGATAACAATTGAACCGTAAAAAATATGTATAGTCTATGATGATATATGTATCTATCTCTAAAACAAATACCCAATTACATAATTCAATCCAGGAACCATACAATGTTTTAATATAGTATATTCCTATTCCAATAGAAATGGACATAGAAGACATCCAACTTACTCCCAAGACTGTGAAGTCCGTTATTGCTGCACCTAGAGCATCAGCTACACCCATCGCCGCACCAAGGGCACGAAGAGTCTTGAGTCCGCCAAGGCAATCATCTGTTGCAACACCTAGGGATACATATGAAGATCCATTTGAAGAAAATATGCCTCCACGATRCAGCTTATGCCATCGACCCCACGTTCTGAAGAGGTGCACTATCTTCAAAAGCATGAAGCCAGCAGATCGCCCGTGCACACGGCCATTGCATGAATTGCTTGGCAGACTCCCACACTACATTCGAATGCCCAACCAACGAGTCATGCCAATGCTGTCAACGCCCTCATCATACACTGTTTCATCGATTCCCTCACCGAGTCAATSCGCCAGTAATCCACACAAATAACAGACACAGACAACACSAGGATCCTGTCCAGCGCCGAAGAGGGCACCATTCCCGGCGCATCAGGGGAGCGCACTCACGACCACATGCGCCAAACTACGGTCATCGTAATCCACAACGCAAACCAACAGGACTGAACGCCGTAGTGAGCACTCTGCAACGGTTGCAAAGACTTCTAGGCGATTAATCCACCTAGGGGGGCCGGGATGTTTATGCGACATCCGGTCGTGCGATATTTTGCTACGCTATACATATCATCCTCGCAGCACTCATCGCACAAAATCCACACACCACCCAATACAACACAACATGTCATCCACACAACCACAGCTACACATCATACTAGCCACACTACACACCCACACATCGCTTTTCTCACCACCCACAAYCGATACAAAAGGATTGCTCACATCGGAATGAGTTTCTTTTTYGCTCTTACCCGTGATCTCTAAGGTTTTCGCCATCRGTACGATCGTCGACACTAAACRTTCAACTTCATTTTCAAATTGTTAACTAAGTTTTGTATAAAGAAGTGTAAAAATAAAATAATTATTAAAAAAAAAAAGGGTGAAATAAAAGAATACAAACAAAGTGAACAGTGAAATACTTCTTTTCTTTATTTCCATAAAATTGTGCGAATTATACATTCCATTGCGAAAGCGCAAAGTGCGAGTGCAGCAAGTGAGTATACCTCCGACACCAGGGTGAACAAAAGATTTACAATTAAACACATTTTGCCATGAGATGCGTATTTCAGGCGCTAGGTAGACAATTTCACGATTTTGGGCGAATTTCCGAAATTTCAAGGCCGGAGTTGGGGTTGAAGATGCAATCCGATCTCAAAATAAAAAGTTGCATTGGAATCAGGAAGTACCAAGGCAACTTTTCCGCACTATTTGAAATCCCGAATCGAAAAAAGTCCGGAATCGACCCACCCTAATCGTTACCTGTATTTCGCGTGGGGTACAGCCATACGATCTTCGAAAATGCGTTGACTACTACGAGAATATAATGATACGACTTTTTTGTGGTTTCCATAGGTTCAACGTGATCTACGTGGTAGGTTCCACTAGGCCTACCTTCTTTATGAATTGGTGACAAAAACCCTTCCTTCCTACCGGTTTTACTTTCGGATATTATGCATTCGATGCAACTCTTCAGTACTTTTTCGGCTTTTGCCGCCAGACTTGGGATATAAAATTTTTTTTCAACAGAATCTATTGTTCTTTTAACTGAGAAATGTCCTTGTTTATGAGCTGTTCTAATGACTTCGTTTTCCATCAAAATTAGTACTACTATAAGTCCTTGATGGGATCTTTATAGAGCACCCCCTGCTTCACGTAAAAATCTTCATACTCCTCATGTTCCATTACCTTAACAACTGCTCGGACCCAATCGTCCGCTTGCTGTGCTTGCTGAAGTCGATGGTGCAATGTATCTTCAAGCAACGGACAAGACACCCTGCTGAGCGCATTTACATGACGCATTTTGCTTCCTGACCTAAGTTCTATTTCGTAATTGTATTCTTTTAATAAAAGTGCCCACCGCGCGACGCGTAAAGGAATATCTTTTTTCTGCCTGGTCATAGTGAACGCATTGCAGTCTGTAACAATTGTGAACTTAATACCTAAGATGTATGTACCTCTGTTGTCGCTTCCGGGTTATAAAGCCGAAGAACTGGGGCGCTTATAAGAGTGGCTTTTAATTGCTGGAAAGCTGCGACTTGTTCGTCGTTTATGGTAAACTTCGTATCCTGGCGTAGTATGTTAACCCTAAATAACGTTGCACAGATTTACGATCATGTGGCAGAGGAAAGTTTTTTACTGCCCGAACTTTAGCTTCTGATGGCCTAATAGTACCCTTCTCTATTACCGCTGGCGAGTTTGATATTAAAAATGGAACAAAACGAAGCTCGTATTGACCACTATGAGTAACAAAAGATGTAAACTTCCTCGAATTCATCTCAACCAATACATGGAAAAAGCCGTTTTCCAAATCTAATGTAGTAAATACCCTAGCACTTTGCAATCGCTCGAGTACGTCATCAATTATAGGCATTAGAAAGTTATCTCTCATTATTTTTAAGTTAAGACGTCGATAGTCGCAACAGAGTCTCTTGCTCTTTTTTTGAAATAATACTACGGGTAACGCATAGTTGGAGGTACTAGGTTGTATAATCCCCTCATTCAACCACTTTCCTGTTTGCTGTTTTACGATACACTTATCCCCGTAAGGCATCTTACGTGGACCCTGATAAGTTTGTATGTCATCCGTCAACGTAATCTTTATTTCAAATGGTGATTTGTACTGTGGCTTTTGGCAATATTCTCCAAGCAAGCTCGCTATTTCGTCCGCATGACCCCTTCTTAGATAATGTAAATCCAACTCTTCCGTGTTACTCTCTTTTGCAGCTACCAACCCAACCTCGTTGAGTTCGTTCATCCATTCGCGTATTAAATCTCTTTCCTCAGTTCTCTCCTTCTCTTTATCCATCTTATCACTTATAGCTTCGAATTTATTATCCTTTTTCTTCAAAAATTTTACACCGTTTTCTGACACTTCTAAATCGACACACTAGGATATTATTTCCTATGATTGCTGAATAGCAAATATCTCGTTCACCTACAACATGAAAAACTACCGTTATGTCTATCGCGTCGACATCAAGCTGGCATGAAAATGAGCCTATTGTTGTAAGTTCACTTTTGCCTATTCCCATCAATCGCCTTTTGTCGTTATCTTATAAAACATCATAACGGAGTAAACGGAGATCACACCCAGTATCGAGTAATGCAGACACTTTTATGTTGTTCAGTACCATTTCCGTGAAAATGACGCATTTATTAGATACTACTAACTGTTTATTGGATAACGTATTTGCTCATTCGACTTTCGCGCCTAACGACTTTCCACACTTTGTTGCGATGTGTCCACTCTGACTGCACTTAAGACACTTCATAGTTGAGGAGAGTTACTCGCTAAATGCCCCACAGTGTCACACCTAAAACAACGTCGCTTTTCTGTTGACTTCCTCTGCTCGAGGGATTCGTTTTTTTACCTCTTCCCCGCGTTGATTGGGGTCTGCTTACTGTCGACTTGACCGAATTTTTTCATAAACGATTATTTCATCCTTAAGCTGTACGATGTTTCTAGCTTGATACAAATTACTTTTCCCTACCCTGGTATCCGGTACACCTTCAATAAAATATTTTATTAGACTAGATTCATCGAGGTCAATTGGACAGCCGAGTTCCATTAACCTATACAAATATTCGCGGTAACCCTCATTACTTCGTTTGCGCCGATTATGTAACTGCACCTCCGCTGATGAAACCCTTTCTCCGAATTCTTTAAACAGTAGATCCTTTAATCTTCAGGCGGGCGCGCCATCAACAAAAGCGGTGCGCGTAGTCTTTTCGACGCTTCAATTGAAATGCGAGATTTAAAGTGTATTAAGTTGTGGAATTCATTTTTTGTTTATTAGTTTTAGTTATTATGTAATCATAAAATAATATTTTACAGGAAAAGTATTTGTTTTTTCATTTTAAATGAGGGAAAAACATAAAAAGTAATATAATTCAGTGAATGCAAAGTAAATTCGTTAATCTTAACACAAAACCAAACAAATTTTTTTTCAAAATTGGGAGAAAACATAAAAATTCATAGAATACATTGAAAATAATGTAAATACTTATTAGAAAGTTAGAATAGTTCAATAGTCAGATTCATCGGTTACAAAACACTCATTGCAAATAAATACCGTATGGTCTCGACAAATATTTCTTTCGCAGATTTTGCATTGGGTTTTTGTCTGCCTTCTTTTTTTGCTGGACATATTTTGCAGCTTCCTCTACTGGCTCGGATATACTTGCCTCACTATTGGGCTCATTATCTAATTTCAAAAAACCTCTTATATTTCTTTTCAAATTTCTTGGTAAGTTTTTATCAGCTTTTCTTTTCATATGTTCTTTCGTCATTTCTATTCCCAATTCGCGTAGAAATGTACGTCTTTTTTCGATAGCTACTTTTCTCTCAAAATTACCATTGAGTTTACTCCAGCAATATATAGCAAGCGAAAAGAGTGTCAATGGCCATCTATTGCACTGCCTTGAAACGGAATACAGTTTTACCTTTTTATCTACTTCATCAACTCCACCTTTTGTTTTGTTGTAAAAAGTTATAATAGCTGGTTTTCGTTTCTCGTTAGTGCTGGTGTCAATTTCAGCTGTACGATGAAGTGATGAAATCAGAACAACAGATCGGTTCTTTTTAGGTACATACGATACCAGGGTACAAATATTTGAAAACTCTCTCTCTGGCTTCCCCCTATGCAAAGTGCTAATAACACACATTTTATCATTTGAGGCTAAAACCAGTTATCAATGGTCAAATTTCGTCCGGTTCCAGAAATTGGTGAAATTAACCTTTTTACAACATCACTTCCCGAATTACTGATTTGAAACGGTCCTTCTGGTTCTCTCCCAGCATAAAGCTCAATATTCAACGTGTAAAAGTTTTTTTGAATCCACTAGTCCATAAAGCTTTAGCCCATATTAGTCAGGTTTTGTTTTGTTCTATTGTCTAAAAGGACATTTTCCGCGGAATCCGCACATCATTTCATCTATTACAAAATTCTTACTAACAGAATAAGGAGAAAGGTACTTTTCTGTGAACATATTTAGCACTTTTCGTATGGGCGCAGCTTTATATTGGGCTCAGCGAAAACTTCTTGTTGATGTATCATCAAACCGGAGAGAGTTTAGAAGAAATTTCATCCTTTTCAAAGGCATAGCATTTGAAAATATGACAATACCAGCAGCATCACTATACACATCCTCCAAGTTTCCATGAGACATTCGTAAGGTTCCAGCAATATATAATAATCCGAACAGGGCCCGAATCTCAACAGAATCGGTAGTTTTACAATCTCGAACTCTGGAGTCTGCGCTTTCTTTTTTCTGTATAAATTCGTTAGTATATTTTACTACTGTCGTTACAATTTTATCGCATATGAACAAGTCTGGTGGATACCTGACTATATAACTATTTGATTTTTTCCATTTTGTTACATTATCACGTGCCATGAAGTATGCAGCTCTATCAGTCAAAGGAATGTTTTCCTCTTCCGAGTTACTTTTTTCGTTTGAATGTTCCATTCCTTCATCAGATTCCACATCTGGTCTACATTCAGATATTTCTGATTCCACATTACATTCCACATCAGATAAGTGGTCAGAGACTTCTGATCCTTCATCACTTAAAGTTTCATCACTTTCATCATCTTCCTCTAGGAGAAATTTCATTATTTCAGTTTCACTTATTCTTGTTGTAGCCATTTTTACCAATAACTGCAACACTTTATTACATCAGCAAATGTGCGTAGAGAGTCACGCGTAAACTAAAAGACGTCAGGTGCGCGTAGTCTTTTCGACGACGAGAGGCAATTGAAGTAAATGCTCGCTATAAATAGTCGACAAGCGTTAAAAAGAAACGGAAATAGTGCATTCGATTGGAAATGAACTAACCTCAAGCTACTAGAGCTACCAAATATCTGTTATTATATACACAAAAATTATAATACTTTATTCATCATGGGCGGTCGAAAAGACTACGTGCGACGTCTTAAAGGTTAAGGAAGACCAACTGCTGATACCCCTCTGACTTCTTACAAAAACTTTTGCCGCTCCTTTTAACAGTTGCTTGGCTTATAAAAACTTCTGAATGTCTGACTATTTAACTGCAAGTGCATTTTCCTCGAATTCTGCAACTCACTCTTTTACTGCCGGCTTACCTACACCGCTGAAATTACTCACTAGTGTCTGTCCTGCCAATCCAAACTGTTGGCATAATCTGTCGTGTAAAGTGCCCTTGCGCCCGTAGGAAGCCCCAGCTCTACAAGCTTTTCCTTCAGTTCGTTCATTGTCCAACTAAAAATTTGTTCACGGTCGTTGTTAGTCAGTTGCGCGTGCAGCAATTACAAATTCAAGATGTTTTACAAACGTACAAATAAAAAATGTATGCTTATGTTACTACCTTATGAACAACTTTAAATTCAGTTATTTAATGAAAATTATTTTACAGGAATTCATAAAGTTAAAACTAACTACTCTTAGTAACTTATCTGCATAACGAACTCCAACGATTGACGCCACCTCTGCTTGGGCCAATTCCAACGATATCCCTCGTAGCTACCACGTTGTCCGGATCTATCTAGACGTCGCTGTACGCAATTGTTGCCTTAACATATGCAGCCAGCCCTCTTGTATACTCTGCTTCGTGCAGATTTTACGGCTACACGGCTTTGTACTTCTGAGTCGCACTCAGATTACTCAAACTGAAATTATTCGTCACCTCTGCCTTGCACTGTTCGAATCGCGAGCAAATTTTGCAGCTACCACTGCTTAACACTTCTGAGTCGCACTCAGATTACTTAAAATTAAATTTTTCTGTCACCACTGCTTTACGCTTGCCTGAGTCGCACTCAGATTTAAAAAAACGAATTTGCAGCCACCACTGCTTTACACTTCTGAGTCGCACTCAGGTTACTCAAACTGTAATTTTCTGCGTCCGCGTTACTTTATAGCGGTATTAACGGTCCACTGCGCGGCTGTACAGTTTTCCAAATTTCGGATTCCTGAACTTTTGACAAAAGTTTTAACGCAATTACAGATTGTAGTTTTCCCTCAAAAGGAAAAACACGCACATGCCACATCTGACACCAATTCGTGGGGTTCGTTTCCTTCTTCAGTGCACAATATCCAAAATAAGTACGCTCTTTTATAATACAATAGATTCAGTCCTTCACTTTGCGTTAAATTATAGTTTTCACTTTACAATATAATAAATTTGTTTTTACACTCTTACGTTAAAATATAGTTTCACTTGTACGATACAACTTTTCTTCTGTTTGCTGCGCACGCCCGAACTGCTCAGTGGCTGACTTCTAACTCTAACTCTGTTAGCTCGGTGCCATCGGAGCAACCTACGCTGTCATTTCTGTGTTGTCCCTTTTCCCATTTTCCCTTTCTGCCAGGGATGTCATCCCACATAAATTATGATAAAAAGGTATCCGAAAATTGTAAATAAAACGTACGATGTTTAATTTTTCATCAATATTTCTTTTGTCACCTTCAAAGTAATCCCCACCAGATATAATAAATACACTTATGCCAACAATTTTTCCTTCAGCTTTCAGTTCCTTCAGCGAACTTTGTTTCATGACTTTTATTTTTACTTTGAATTTGTTCAAAATCGTGACTCCTCGTGCAAAATCTGTGAATTGTTCTTTCGCAATTCTTGCCGTTTTCGACGGATGTTCCCACGTAAACTCCTCGATGATTTTTGACTTGTTTGCATGTCAAACCAAAGTACAAAACAAAGTACTTCTAATTTGTGAGTGTCGATTAAATTTTTATTTACAGTGATCTTCCTTTTCTTGGTAGAAGTCCCCAAATATATTGTTACATTTTGAAAAATTATCGAAAAAGTCCATTCTTTATTACTATGCTTTTCCAAGAGTTGAGCAAAATACTGTTCCAAAACGGATTTGTAACTCAAAAGTGATGCTAATCGAAGCTTTTGAAACGATTTAAATGTAAATGGTCGCATTATCCGTAATTGCGGCCATTAACTGATGATAAACTATTGATCGTATTGTGGATCGTTTAAGCTATATTCGAGTGATAACTGAACTTAATGCTTAATGCTGGTGGTTAAAACGTTTTAAAGTAGTTAAGATTAATCTCGTTTTTATACCCTGAACAGGGTCTATTAAGTTTGTCACGAAGTTTATAACGCCCAGAAGGAAGGGTCGGAGACCCTATAAAGCATATATGTATGTATATAAATGATCAGTATGTCAAGCTGAGTCGATTTAGCCATGCCCGTCTGTCTATCTGTTTGTATATATACGAACTAGTCCCTTGGATTTTAAGATATCCTTTTGAAATTTTGCAGACGTCATTTTTTCTTGAAGAAGCTCCTTATTTGTCGGAACTGCCGATATCGGATCGCTATAACATATAGCTGCCATTCACACTGAACGATCGGAATCAAGTTCTTGTATGGAAAACTTTCACATTTGACAAGATATTTTCACGAAATTTGCTATATATTTTTTTCTAAGGCAACAATATAATCTCCAAAGAAATTGTTCAGATCGGNACAAGATATTTTCACGAAATTTGCTATATATTTTTTTCTAAGGCAACAATATAATCTCCAAAGAAATTGTTCAGATCGGATTACTATAGCATATAACTTCCATACAAACTGAACACATAGTTACTAACAGAAATGCACCTGTGAAGTGTATTTAGCTTCGGTACAATCGAATTTTTGCCATTTTACGGCTGCAGCTTGCGACAATCCACGCGTTTTACAACGTACATATGTACATAAACAAATAGCAGGAGATCACAAATATGCGGACAAAAAAATGCTATTTGCTTATATGGGCCATCCGCCTTTTGCAATATTTACTCAAGCTGGCCTCTTTTGCACGGTTTTTAAAGCTTTGTGATGCATAGAGTCTTTATACATATATATTTATATTTTTTATATTTTCATATTTCGGTTTTATATTTACTTACCTTTTCGAACATATTATATTTACATGTTTTTTTCGGATTTCTGCAGAATTTACAAACAATTCGTTAATGTTTTAATTGCATTCCGGGATATTTCCAACGTTCCGCATTAATTGCATTTCTACCACCCCGGCACCAAACACACATACATACATGCATATGTTAGAGTGGGCATCCTTTAATTGACGTCATTCAGTGTCAGCTTGTTTGCTGCTTATTTATAACGGCCTCTCCGCCAGCTGCGACAGTAATGCAGTTAGCGCAATACATGAACAAATTAAAAATAAGAACAACAAAAACTAATAGCAATAAAAATGAAATAAAAAATTTCCTGTCGGCAAACGGCTAATTTACTTAGGGCTTCGCAAACTATATTGAAGTGCTCCTGCTGCTATAGCTGGTCGCTTACGCATTCTGCTCGCTCTACAATGCACATAACTACATTAAGCTTACCCACAAGTAATTGTAACCGCTCCTTTTCACACTCTCCGCTTGCCGAGTGCAGTCTTAGCAGCGTTGCATTTTCTACTGCAGTTTATTCTAGCGAAAAGTATGAGTGTTGCCGTTAACGAAGGTTGACAGCGGTGGCGCGGATTACTTAACTATAGAAGTATGTATGCATGAGGTGCAATTCAGCTAGCGTAGCAGCCGCCAAGATGCAAAATATAAATTTGGATAAAATACAATTAAAATATAACCATAAATTATGTAGTAATTTTACACCCAGAAGCAAGTGCATTAGTTGTCGATTTTTCATAGTGTTAAATTTCTTCTAGCGTGGGGTGTGAACAAATATTTTTAACTTTAATCCAAATGCCAGAAAAATAAATGGGAAATATTTACATATGCAGATAAGTAGAGCGTGCAATTAGGTCCGCATAAGCATATTGAGTTTTAGGTTCTAACGTGGATAGCAATTTATTTAAAAATTCAGTCTGAAAGTTGCTATTGTGATTTGCTCTTGGGGGTGTCAAAATTAAGACTTTGCTTTTCGGGATTGCTAATTAACTATTTTAGAGATATAAGGATTTATATAATAGTTTTGGACTTATCTATCCCAGATTTGACCTATAAGTCTTCTTACTAGCCATTTAGTTGATTGAATTTAATACTTGCCCTCTAAGGTAGAGCTTGGTATGTGTGAATGAGTCATTCCAAAAAGATATTAATAAAGAATCTGCGAAGCAATATTTAAGGCGACATTGAGTTTTGTTACCCTGTCTTAATGTTCATTTTTTATACTTATTAATTCCATATGTTGTAATTTAACGCAAATCTTCAGCCGTTTATGATGCAATTTACATGCAAGAATAGGATAACTTAAAATGCTAAACTATTTTTCTAGGGAATACGAAAGGGAATTATGCCTTCTCAAATCGCGAAGCGTAAAATTTTTTTGGGTATATAGAGAAAATATCACGCATTGAAAACTTTTCAATCTTAATTATTCTGCATTTTATATTTCTACACCATTACAATACTTCTTTGACACACTGTATACAAAATATAACATTTTGCAAGCGTGCGCCATGAAGCATAATAAACCAACTACTCGGCAAGTTATAACTGTAATTTAGAAAAATATTTATCAGTCATTTGTGGAGGGAAAGCTACGTCTCGGAAGTGGTGCTGAAAATCAAAGGACGCGCCGCTGAAAAGGCAAGGGGGATGGAGCGAGGACATCGGTTTAGGTAACGGATGGGCGTAGCAAACAAGAAGATGATTTTAGTTTTTGCTGCAGCAATATTTTTTATCGTTGTTTGTTATTTTCTTGTGTGAGCACAACTTATGAATACTGTGAGTGTGAGTGTGCTTGAATTGTCTGCGTTAAGAGCAGCGAATACATTGTATAGCGAGAAAAGCGACAATAAACAGTTCGATAAATAACGACAAATTACGAAAACCACAAGCCTTAAAATGGCAACGCATTAAAAGTGGATATAAAGCGCTATTATTTTCAGTTTTTCCACTTTCGAGTAGCCATTGAGCGGATGAGAGGTATTTAGCCACATATGCATACGTAAAACAGTTATATAAATGTCGTAGAATGGTAAATTAGAACACTGTATATGTGTGGCATAGAATGGTTAGTTGGACCATTGTGCATGCATGTACATTTTTGAATGGCGACACGATGTCGCTAACGGTTCTCAGAACGCACAGCGGCTCAGGGAAAGAAACATACTCTGCTGCTGAGTAAGGTCTGTTCGTAGGGGCGTAGAAAACAGATGGCATTATGATTTGCAAAAAAAAAAAAATGTGAAATAGCTTAGGATGTGCGTGGAGAGTTTAGTTAACGTTGCGCCACCGAGACGAACTGAAAATGGAAATAAATGAGCTCCGACATCAGAAGTGGGATCTGCTTTACCTACTGATCACATTTGCTGGCATTGGAACTGCAAAATCACAACCCGATGGAAATAATTAAAAACATGCAGAATTCAAAGGCGCCGCAATCCGATGGTAAAGCGTCACACATTACCCTACCAAAATTTAACCCTGACGTTGCTGGAGTGGAGCCCTCATCTTTTTGTAGCACGGTGGACCTCATTTTTGCTGATAACGTTCTCCAAGGTAGCAATCTGGTGATAGCACTAAGTAAGGCATTAGAAAGCACCGCATCACAGTGGCTTTCACAAATATGCTTTGCCGGCATCACTTGGGCCCAGTTCAGGGAACTGTTTCTTCAGTTGGAATCGAAACATCTGCTGGCATGGTTCTCAATGTATTGAATGGTCGACCGAAACCAGAAGAAGGCTTTGCCGAACACGGCAGCCGGATTGTCACAATGCTTATGACTGAATAGAAAGCCAAGGAGTTAGAAGAAATAGCTGTGTCTGTAACTTTGGCTCACATGGCGCAAGTTGACAGCAAGTTGGCGGGCTGGATTTTTACCACCAATATAAAAACTCGCAATGAGCTACATCAACAGTTGCAGGCACACTCCTTCATGAAGCGTAGCATAGAAGACGAAGCAACTGGCTCGGACCGTAAAAAGTTCAAATCTCCGTCCCTGGTGAAATACAATTACTGCGGAAAGGTTGGGCATAAATATGCCGAATGTCAGGCACGTTTGCAGAAGGGCCAAAGTAAAGTCAAAACCTACAAATACGACGGGTGTGAAAGAGCGATCTGGTGTCAAATGCTTCAAATGTGACGAAATTGGGCACTTTGCAACCGCATGTCCTAAAGGCCGATCAGGTGGAAATGAAAGAATTTCTGAGAAGCGTGTGAATATCTGCGCAGTAGCTCCACCCTCTGGAACAATAAAGGCATCCGGTGAGTCTGTTCCATTTTGTTTTGATTCTGGTGCATGATTCGGGCATAAGTAACGATGCAATTTGTAGCACTCAACAAGTTTTATGTAATATAAATATTGAACAACACTGCCTTGAGATTTTGTTACCCGTAATTTTAGACAATTATTTGAAATACGATGTGTTAGTTGGTCGAGAGATTCTTAGCAAAGGCTTTGGCGTAACGATAGACGCTAAAAAATTTCAAATTTATAAAACGAAAATGATATATATGGTGAGTTTAACTGATTATGAGGATATTATAAGTTCTGATAAAGATTTAGTTGATTCCGCTAAAATTGTCTTAACAAATATCCTAAAGTGCTACTCTGACTGATTTATTAGCGGAATACCAAAAGCTCGAGTCTCGACAGGGCTGTTGGAAATTAGGTTAATAGATCCACAAAAGACAGTGCAACGACGTCCCTATAGGCTAGGCGAGGAAGAAAAAAACCTGGTGCGTTGTAAAATCGATGAGTTGTTAAAAGCAAATATTATCCGTCCAAGTTGCTCACCTTTCGGCAGCCCAATGATGTTTGTAAAAAAGAAAAATGGCACTGATCGTCTTTGTGTGGACTATAGGATGTTAAATGATAATACCATTGCTGATAGGTATCCCTTGCCTCTTATCGCAGACCAGATTGCCCGGCATCGCGGTGCAAAATATTTCTCGAGCTTAGATATGGCTAGTGGTTTCTACCAAATTCCAGTACACGAAAATTCAATTGAACGAACCGCATTTGTGACTCCAGAGGGTCAGTACGAGTTTTTGAGCATGCCTTTTGGCTTGAAAAATGCACCTTCTGTTTTCCAGAGGGCCATAATAAGAGCATTGGGATTACTGGCACACTCATGCACTGTCGTTTATACCCTCACTCACCTACCGATTTTTGACAGTTGACTGGATTGGGTAGGTTTTGACGTTTTGCATTTGGAATAACAGGAACGGCCAGATTGAAACTATACCAAAAATATACATATGTGAATGGAGGAATTTGTTGCCGCTGTTCAAGATAGCTAATAAAAATTTAAAACAATGAAAATCAAAGAAAATGCGAAAATTAAATATATTTTATGAAACTTTTACAAAGTAGAATTATATTCCAATTACAGATGATCAAAAACATTTATTAATTGAGAACTAACAGGTTTAATTCACCTTACTAAGTATTGAAAGAGCAAAGGTTAGTTGTTTTAATATACCGTATTATCACAAAAAAGGATTTAAGTACTTTCGCCACATATTAAAAGTCCAATATATAATAATTTGCAATCTAATAAATGTTGGGTGTTTTAATTTAAATGTCCAAAAATTCTTATTTTGTTCGATCTGGCCATAATGGAAAATGTTATAATAAACGCTTATTTTGAAGCGTTCTCACAGTGAAATAAGTCGGACATCCCATTATCCCTGGTGTTGGTTATAGCCGAAACTAAAGAAGAGTAAGGCGGGATTCTCATTTAATTGTAAATAATTACTCATTCCTTAAAACTCGCATAGAGTACCTAGGTTTTGAGATAAGTAAAAAGTAAAGAGAAATTACGCCAAACGCACGTAAAGTAAAAACATTGTTAGATTTACCACCTCCACAATCTGTGTCGCAATTACGACAATTCATAGGATTGGCTTCGTATTTTAGACAGTTCGTTCCAAAATTCTCGGAAACGCTTAAGCCTTTGTATCAACTCATGTCAAAGAAAAATGTTGATTTTTTTTTGGCAACAGCAACATGAGTAAGTAAGAACTAAAATTATAACAGTAATGACGCAGGCACCGGTGTTGCCTATGTTCAACCCGAAACATGCAATCCAATTGCACACCAATGCAAGTTAGATTGGCTATGGTGCTATATTGTTACTGTTACATAAAACTAATGAAAAACTCCATGAGATAGAATATTATAGTAAATGCACATCCCCTGCTGAGTCAACATATCATTCGTACGAGTTAGAAACGCCACCGAGGGTACATAGGTGCAATATTTTATTAGACAGTCCCCCTTTTTTGTTTTGTAGCACCTTGCTTTGAGCGTATAGCTTCTGCAGGTGTACATGGACTTTTTTCCTCAGAAATCATTTTTGGGACCTTTAGCAGCTGAGTTGGTTTAAACTCTTTTGAGTCTGAGCTCATTTAGAAGATGAAATGAATAATCAAAATGTTTCAGTAACTTGAATAACACAGTACAACAGCTAATATGGGGGTGAGAAATTCCAAGTCAGGGTGATGGTACTAGGTCAGAATAGTAAAGCTCTCAAAGGGTTTGGAGTTCGTATGTGTCAGTGTTTTTTATGACCTTTTAAAATTTTTCCTTATCTTGATGCTTTTTCGCTTAGTTGTAACATTTTGGCAAAAACGTAGTTTAATATGACTCGCGAACCACTTGTCCGATTTTGATAAAACAAATTTAGAAAAATTAAGAATTACAGTTTCTCTAATCTGTTTCTATACCGTTTTCCTATATGTGCAACACTTTCGAAGTTAAAAGTGAATGTATGAAGGGAAAAAAGTATTTTGTTCCTCAAAATTTAAATATGTTTTTTTTTTTTTAATTCATAAAAAATCCAGCAACACTGGTTCTGTGATTTTTGTCATTCAACAAGTGCCGACGAACGCGAACAGTAAGTAATTTTATTAAAATTTTTTAAAAGTGAACAAAAGAGTACAAAATATGGAACTGTGCAAGCCAGATATAAATAGCTTTTGCCACTGCTGTGGTCAATATGTCCCAACACATAAACATTTCAGTACTGATTTTGTTCAAACATACGAGATTTACTTCAACCAAAATGTTATAGTGAACGAAAATTGGGTACCAAATATAGTGTGTAAAAGCTGCTACGACCGTCTAATGGATTGAAAAAATAGAAGACGTGAAAGTATGCCATTCGGTATCCCAATGACTTGGACTAATCCTGGCGAAGGTCATAATCCATTGAATTGCTATGCATGTGCGAATAAAGGAGCCGCTAAAAGGATAAGAAAATCGTACAATTACGTTGGTGTTGCAAGTGCCGCAACACCATTGCCTCATTCGGACCACATTCCTGTGCCAAAATGTTACAACTAAGCGAAAAAAAATTAAGATAAGGAAAAAATTTAAAAGGTCATAAAAAAAACCTGACACATACGAACGCCAAACCCTTTGAGGGTTTTACTATACTGACCTAGTACCATCACCCTGACTTGGAATTTCTCACCCCCCAGACAATAATCCCAAAAATGTTCCACAGTGTAATAGAATTATATAAATGGTTTCGCACAATGTACATATGTATAATATGTCGCAAAAAGACTCTTTGTAAGTAGAGCTGCAAAGAAAATCGATAAACCTGTAATTTCTTTGTTTGTTTTTTAATATACTGAAATGACTTGCTCGGACGAGAACTCTTTACGTAAATAAGAGTTTTGAATTAAATTAATAAACAAAAACGCTTTTAATTGCTGTATGCTTATGTATACCGAAAACTCTTTTAAGTTAAATAAGAGTTGTTTTTCCGAGTATTCAATTTAATTTCGCTTAAATTTTTTTTTAATTATTTTTCATTAACCGCAAAAAATTTTTGTATATATGTCCGTAAGTCTTTTAGGGTAAGTGTTTTTTTTTGTTGTTTTTGTTTTTTTTGTTTTTTGTTTTTATATTTTGTTTATGTGCAAATGAGAGCTCGTTTTAGAGATCACTGCACTTTGTACATATGCATGTACATATACATACATGTATGTACATATGTATTACGCTTTGATTTGTTTTACACAATCCTGGTTATTTTGTTGATCAAACACCAAAGGGTATTGTGGGATATATGCCAATATGGACTTAGAATATATTGTAAACGCAATCCTGGTTTTGTTTGCCAAAATCCAAGGGATATTGCGAGATATACATACATACTACATATGCCAATGTGGACTTTGAAGCCAATGCGTACTTACTTATATGACTATACGCGATTGTACAAATTTTTATATTCTCGCAACAAAGTTGCTAAAGAGAGTATTATAGCTTTGTTCACATAACGGTTGTTTGCAAGACCTAAAACTAAAAGAGTCAGATATATACCAGAGTGATCAGGGTGACGAGCAGAGTTGAAATCCGGATGTCTGTCTGTCCGTCCGTCCGTCTGT
>NW_017536408.1:61295-65285 GCF_001853355.1 Bactrocera latifrons | reverse complement strand
AAATTGAAAATGGGCGTGGCGTCGCCCACTTATGGACCAAAAACCATATCTCAGGAAGTGCTCGACCGATTTCAATGAAATTCGGTATATAATATTTTCTTAGCATCCTGATAATATGTACCAAATATGGATTAAATCGGTGCACAACCACGATTGAAATCTGGATTATCACTTTATCATGCGAGAGTATAAAATGTTCGGTTACACCCGAACTTAACCCTTCCTTACTTGTTAATTTTAATATATTATTATAATGTACTGGTGATCAGTAATAAATTTTGTATGCTTTAATTAAGAAAATTTGTATTTTATTTAAATTGTACCCGTATAGTAGAATAATTTCCGCAAAATCAATTATTTGTGGATATTTATGAATGTACATGTATATGCAAATGTATATATATATATGTATGTATGTGATTTTCTTATAAATTATGTTATATATTAAGATGCAGATTATACTCTTGTACAATATATTTATATACGTAAGTATATTGTATGAACGAAATTTCCAAAGTGTCAATCAAATACTAATTTTTTGCTAATTCTTCTTTTCTCCTCCCCTTGCAGAAGTGTTTCCATAGTATTTGATATAAATCGACAACGAGAATAATCCTATTTTTAATATCAATCAATGAAGATCTAAATAATGTACGCAGAAGTAAGTAAGAGTGAATGAGTGAGAGACAGTAAACGCAAAAGAGACCACAAATTCACCTATTAAGTGTTTGTTTGTTAGTACATTAGTAGTGAAAAGAATACACTGTCACTCTGTCGAACGAGTGTTTTAGATCGTCGGCAGGTATGGCCGCCAGTATGCCGGTGCAAGCCTTTTGAATGGCCACTAGGTCTACATGACGCTTCCTTTCACAGGCAAATTCATTTTTAAGAAAAGGAAGTCGCACAGTGCCATATCAGGTGAATACGGGGAGTGGTTAATGGTTAAAATGAATAAATGTTAATTTAATGATGAACGTATTGTGGGCAATTTTTGGTTGTCAGTCAATTTGTGCGGAAGAAACTGTGCACACACCTTTCGTAAGCCCAAATTTTCCATCACAATACGATAAATGGATGCTTTGGAGACGTCGAATTCCATTTCCATAAAATTCAATGATGATTCACGCACAGTTTCGATGGAATTTCCGGTGATCACGGATTTTAATTGACTCACATGTTGATCGTCATTTATGTTCTCACGACCACCTTGAAATCGTTGAAAATACTCGTGCACTCTACTACGATATTCAATTAACTTGTTTCAGCTATTGAAACGTTTCAGTAAATTTTTTACCAATTTTAAAACAAAACTGAATACTGGCTCTTTGTTCGAAGCTCATTTTAGCACATATACACAAAAACACTGACACTTAAGACACAATAGCTATATTCAAAAAGTCCTGTTTACTTTGGAAAGCAGCTTGTAAATGTAAGAAGAGTGATAAAAATTCTAAAAAACATACAAATGCACTACTATACCTATCAAAAACCACAGCAGTATAGAGTGCTTCTTATAGAAAAAGAAAATACTTTTTTGATTTATAATTTCAATATCGTTCCTTAGAGATGCTTTTATTGAAAAAAAGAACATATTTTTGTGGTTTCTAATTTCTATTTTTTTTTATTAGATTCTTCGTATTTAAAGCAAGCTGATATTACTCACACGCTTTTTGCTCTATTCATAAAAATATTTGAAAAAGAAAAATCTGAGAAATCTTAATTTGGTCCACAAACAATGTCGCAGTATGTTAAGGCTGATTTATTTAAACTTTATATTTGATTTTTTTTCTTGTATGCATTTAAAAATAAGGTCAAAGTTGACCAAATGCTTGCTGCTCTTTCGGTCAAATACTAAGCTAATACAATCATTTTTCTGCTGTTCATTCCCACGTTTGTTGTCTTCTCTTGCCATTGCAACCACATATTCGGATTTATTTGTTGTCCACTTTTGTTTTGCACGGCCATTTTACATTTTACCATCCTCAGCACTGCTTTTAATTAATTTAATTAATTATCTTGGCTTTTATCTAAAGCTGAAGTGATGATGAAGGAGAAGAAGAAGCAATAATATTGAATCCGTTTCATTATGGTCGCCTGGACCACGTTGTCCAGGCGCAAGTAAATTTGCTTTCTTTGACTTCTGCCAACTTCAACCATCCAACAGCTGCTGTTGTTTTTATTTCACGTCTTAATTCATATTTCTTTTAAACTTTTTTTCTTTTCAATTGCTGTTTTGCTTTACCACTACTGCCGTTTTGTGTTTCTTATGAATGGGAATGAAGACTTGATGCCGGCAAAGAAAGCCAATTTTTTGCTTAGTGTGAAAAAATGCATTCGTAAAACATTTGTACGAAGCACTTGCACCTATATGTATGCCTCGGTGTTCTACTTACGGTGGACAATCAAGTTCGCATATTCTTGAGGTCATTTATTTAGTTAATAGAATAGCTAAAGTTCAAGACATCTTTGAAATACCGCTGCGCTCTACTCCAAGTATGACCTTAGTTATTTATATTCGTGCAGCAATATAATTTTTTGATTTTCTAGATTTGCGGCCATTTTATAGAAGAAAAAATTAGCAGTCATTGTAATTTGTGTCTTCCTTCCGGACAGCGAGGAAAACTGCGACATTGCCTGGTTTTGACAGTGTTTGAGCACAATTCGATAGAGCTTCTGTGTCATTTCGTGACCGCTGAGAACACATCAAAGGGTAAAAATTGTCAGAGACCTTTTTGAGGACCATTAAATTTCCTACAAAATCTATAAAACTAAATATTTTTTGCAAGTAGTTGTAAGCGTGATGTGAATTTTTCTGTCTGATAAAATGAAAAAATAGAAAACTTTATGGCGAATGACTTTCGCGCTACAATTAAGAACTCATACTTGGAGAGAAGTGACTAAACTCTTATTTTTCAGAGGGTCAAACGAAAAAAATCAAAACTAATATTCAAAAGAAGTTTAAGTTACCGTATGAATTTTGATGAAATGAAATGAATATCATATACTCGTAAAATTTAATAATAAGGTACTGAATAACATTTGTATTCAGTGACAATCTTGGTTAAAGTTCAATTAAATTATTTCTTAATATATTTGATTTATTACATTATTTTTATTTTATTATATACTTTTTCTGGAGCCGAAAAAGCTCTTTGGTATTTGTGCAAATTTTCACTCCTTTCCGTTAATTTTTCCTTTTCAGTTCACTTAGCTCGGTATAATTTTCATCTTTTCACCCTGTTTTCTCTATTATTTATCTTACTCAATTTTTCAGCAGCACCAACAAAAATTTGTTTCAACTCAGCTCAATAAGGCGCTAGACATATTGAAATTCTTGCTATCGCTTATGCTGTTGCTTTTTGTTTTCTTTCATTGCCATATAAACTTGGAACTGCTCTTTAATGGGTATTTGCTTCCCAACTATTGCTCGAATTACCGAAACAGCTTCCAGCCATTCTTGACTAGCCGCCCTCTAGCCGGTTAAGACGGTTGGTGGTGCTAGATGGTCCGTAATTCACAGCAGTATACTGCGCTCTTCCCTTTATGTTGTTAGTAAAATTTACATCTCAGCCAAACACCTGCACCTTAATTTAAAAGTGAAAAATATATTTAGCATCAATCAACCGGACCGGATGGTGGAGGAAGGGAAAATGGCGTTTGGAAAATCAAATAACGAAGCGAAAATTTTGTTGACTGAAAACATTTTGGAATGTTGAATTATTGCTGTACTACTAAACATAAGTATGTATAATAATAGTACACATAAATCAATTGACTACCGAACAGTAAACACGTTCTAAGTGATTGTTTTTCTCCTATTTCGCTCGCTCTCAACAATTTGGTTGTTGTCAAGTATCAATTTTATAAGATAGTGACTTTCTCTTAACAATTAAACTTATAATTAATCAGTGTAAACTAAAATACAGTGAATTTTGTGTAATTTAAAAAATATATATTTTGTACCAAACTAGCCAGTTTTTATACTCTCGC
>NW_017536408.1:59205-61004 GCF_001853355.1 Bactrocera latifrons | reverse complement strand
TTCGAAGATGGGCAAAATCGGCCCACTGCCACGCCCACAAAATGACGGAAACCGAAAACCTATAAAATGTCATAACTAAGTCGTAAATAAAGATATTACAATGAAATTTGGCGCAAAGGATCGCACTAGGAAGGGGCATATTTGGACGTAATTTTTTTGGAAAAGTGGGCGTGGCCCCGACCCCCACTAACTGTTTTGTACATATCGCGAAAACTACTATAGCTATGTCAACTAAACTGTCTAAAGTCATTTCTTTTAGGCATTTCCATATACAGTTCGAAAATGGAAGAAGTCGGACAATAACCTCCCATACAAAGGTTATGTTGAAAATCACTAAAAGTGCGTTAACCGACTAACGTAAAAAGTCAGAAACACTAAATTTTACGGAAGAAATGTCAGAAGGAAGCCATAAACCATATCTCACGAAGTACTCAACCGATTTCAATGAAATTCGGTATATAATATTTTCTTAACACCGTGATAACATGTGCCAAATATGGATTAAATCGGTGCACAACCACGCCTGAAATCTCGATTATCACTTTATCATGCGAGAATACAAAATGTTCATTGACACCCGAACTTAGCCCTTCCTTACTTGTTTTTTTATAATTCTCTCGTCGCGGAAATTAATTTGTACTTAATTTTATGAATTACAAAACATGTAGGAAAGTGGAACCGCAGCTGTTGATACGTTGTGGTTCCTTTTATTGCCGACTTTGTTTGTTTAGTCTATTGGCAGCTAGAATCTGATTGCGAGCGCTGCCAACTGGCTTGGGAGCATAATGACTTCAAGGTTGATGGGAATCATCCAAAACTTCTGATGTCGCATTCTCCCTGGAAAGGAGAAAGGTGGAAGTCATAGCGTGGGAGTCATGTGGTAACTCCTCTCTCTCTTAAGTATAATCGTCATTCCTTTGTTGAGTTTGCCTCCTCATTATAAGTTTAATCGTTGTACGTTTACAGAATTTTGCAACAATTATGATGAATAGAATTATTGTGACAACGCATAAAATTATCTTCATGCTACTGTGATTTGTTTCTATCTTTTGGTTTATGTTTGATATTCTTTTAATGTTTTTAATATCAATTTGGTCAATGTTTTCCAAGGTTAGTTCTTCCAATACTTTTACTATGTTTAATTTCTGTAAACCGRGGTGCTCTATGTTGTCATAAGCTCTGTATTCCTTGTTTTCGAAAATTGTTTTGCTGATTGTTACTTTATCCTCAAATATTACTAAATGTGTTCCATTTATAGTTATTTTTTCATTAAATCCATCTTGTATTATAAATTTATCATTTTTTAATATTATTATGCCCTCTCTTGCATTGTCGATTTTTTTATATTTTTAGCATAACTAATGTTACAATGCGCTGTTCATTGTCTGTTAATAAAAGTGGGTTAACTACATCCATTTTAATCAACATTATTGAATAAATAATATTTTCTAATTCTAATATGATAATATTATTTCTATGTGAAATAAGTTCAAAAATATTATCCTCTTTTGTTATTCCATTATCATTTTTTAGTTCATTTATTCTTTCCATTATCTGATTGATTTTATTAGTGATTTCTGCATTTATTATTAACTGATCGTTTTTGGATTCTATTAGTGCCGCAGTTTTTACTTTTACTTCATTGAAATCATAAAAAACCGGTGTACCGCCGACAAATTTAAGTACCGATCCTAGTAAGTTTATACTGCGTGAATACCTATGATGTAAAGTCAACATATTTACTAGTCTTATTACTTGTTGCGACTCTATTTCTATTGTTTTCTGTAGTTCTGGATATG
>NW_017536408.1:43106-58127 GCF_001853355.1 Bactrocera latifrons | reverse complement strand
GGAAGCTGCATCCAGGCTTTTTTAAAAATTGAAAATGGGCGTGGCGTCGCCCCCTTATGGACCAAAAACCATATCTCAGGAAATACTCAACCGTTTTCAATGAAATTCGGTACATAATATTTTTTTAACACCCTGATGACATGTACCAGATGTGAGTGAAATCGGTTCGCAACCACGTCTGAAATCTCGATTATCACTTTATCATACGAGAGTATAAAATGTTCGGTGACACCCGAACTTAGCCTTTCCTTACTTGTTTTGCTTAATTTTTGCACTTCTTCAGCGTGTAGATAGCCTTAAAGCCAGTGGGTTCATGCTATGTTTGGTAAAACCACTGGAGATGAAAAGAGATTCTGTGGATTTACAGGGAGGACTGAATACTTTATAAGTTTTTAGTTTAAAAAATTCTATATCCTTTTGAGTGAGCTAGAGTCTTAAAGTCTGTGTACAGGATCTTATCTGAGTTTTGTATGCAGTTATATATTTTATTCCCAGTTAATTTAAAAATGCAGTCTTCAATAGTAGGAATTTTCAGTTCATAGAGTATATTTGCAAAGGAGTTGTTCGAAACGCGAGACTAATTATGCGCGCTGCCATGTGAATGAATAATGGCCTCCGATCCTGGAAGTGGTGGCCAAAACTTCTTTGCAGTCTTGGGAGTGGAGCCATCACCCAAACGGAAAACTTCAAACCTCAATAATCCAAATGACTTCCACAATTAAAGAAAAGCAAGAAAACCCTGAACCTTTCCTTTTGTCCCAAATTCCTAATAATTAAAAACAAAGACTTTGAAATCCATTAACGTATTGATTCTCCAAGAAGCCCTAGAATCGACTACTTATGAACCATCCAGTTCTGTCTCATTTACCAGAGACGGAAATCTCCTCATTCTCACCAAAAATAACCAACAGACAAACAAATTCCTTTAAGCAACAAATCTATCAAATATTTGTGAAATTTCCGTTAATATACACCCAACACTAAACACGGTGAAAGGAGTTATATATCCAAGTTGTCTTGCTAGCCTTACTGAAAACGAAATAGTGGTTGGTCTTCGGCAACAGGGCACAACAGAGTGTAAAAAAATTACAAAAATTATAGATGGTAAAACTATAAACACCCCTCTTCACACAATTTCCTTTAACGCATATGAATTACCCAAAGAAGTTAATGTCGCTTGGCTTAAAGTTAAAGTTGAAAACTGCTTTGTTTTGGGCCATACAGCAAAATAGTGCAAATCCAATTCGAAGTGTAACGTTTGCTTCTCCTCAACCCATAACCCCACTCCATGTAGTAAAATAGAATGCATTAACTGTAGACAACAACAAAAATCGGACAAACTGTGTCCCACCTTACTTAAAAGGAAAGACATTCTAACATACAAAACACTAAATAAATGTAGTTACAAGGAAGCAACTGAAAAAATAAACAACAAACGCAAAGAATACGTCTCACCAACCGAAAATTTAGAAGAAGCAATAAATAAAAAAAATCATAAAACCAATAGAACAAAAAACAAACAACAACAACAAACAATTCCCATCCTCTGATACTTCTCTTACTATTAACAGTAACAGAAATACTCCTTGCCAACAATACAAACAACAATCCAACCACACAACTGATTCAAATAAACACTCACATAACATATCCTCTTCCAATCCTTCTTTACCAAACAACAACAATAACCCAATCTCAATTTTAAAACGCACGCGCTCTTCTCACACAACACTTAAACAATAATACAGTACTACAAAACACCGAAGACAGAACTGCTATCCAAAATACTTGTCTAGCTCTCTCAACAGATTCTCTTAGCTCAGAAACTGTTGACGTTATAGCTTTATAAAAAACTCTTACTATTAAATTTTTCTTTAATAGTGAAGTTTCTTCTCACCTAACACTCATTGATTCTTTATGGTACTTAAGATTCTGCAGTGGAATCTTAATGGTTACTACAACAATTACAATGAGCTCACTTTAATTCTAAAAGAAAATCTGTTTCATATAGTTGCTCTCCAAGAAACTCATTTATTTAATAACCCACCAAACAGTATGATACCGCCGAACTTTTCTATTTAAACAAATAACGAGCGCGATACAATTGCTAAAAGAGGAGTAGCTCTATTAATCCATAACTCACTTGAACATTCCAATCTTAACATAAATACTAATATCCTTTTAGTGGCTGCTAATATTAAATCCACCACTGCTTTCACAATAATTAACGCTTATATATCGCCAACCGACAATTTAACAGAAGCCGATTTATCAAATCCTCTATGGGGTTCTCCTAATCATAACAAAAGAGGTAAAATCATTTCCAACTTCATACAAAACACTTAACCTTCAACATTAACAATACATAGTAACCAGGCAGCAGCAGCTATGCTAAGGCAAATAAAACAAGTTGCTCACTTGTCCATACCAATTAACAAGCCCAGGTTTTGCAAACGCTCGACTTACTGGTGGAATGAGCAACTTACTCCCTCAGGCTTCAGAAAGTGGATTTATTAAAAACTACTAAACGTAATACCACAAATGAAAATATTTTAAATTATAAAAAAGCTAATGCAAAGTTCAAAGGAGAAGTTAAAAATTCAAAACGGACCGCATTTATAGAATTTACGAGGGATATTAATTATCAAACCAGCTCCCAAACTCCCTGGAGCAAAATAAATATCATCTATGGAAATTTTCCTTTAAAAAAATATCAACGTAATTAAAAACTCTGAAAATTTAAGCACTTCCACTCCAGTAGAAATAGCACAGGTTTTTGCCAAAACCTGGTCAAACAAAAATAAAAATGAATACGTAAATAGATATTAATTCTGTCCATATTAATTACCACTTAAGTCAAAAAGCAAAACAAATAGATTTTCCGTTCCCTACACTTGAACTGAATTCTTGCCTCTCTACACTGAAAGGTAAAACTCCAGGCCTAGATAAAATCCTTTATCCGCTTATTAAAAACCTTCCTCCCATTGGTAAAACTAAACTATGTCAACTATACAATATAATATTTACAAAGAGCGTAGTTCCTCAATTTTGGAAAACAAGTCTCACTATCCCCATACCTAAACCCAATAAACCAAAAAACACCATTTATTCCATGTCTATCAAAAGTAATGGGAAAAATGGTAGCAAGGAGATTAATGTGGAACCTCCTAAATAATAATCTACTTTCTAATTGACAAACAGAATTTAAGCCTGGCCGCGGTACAATTGATGCTCTTCTTACCTTAGATGAGGAAATATCAAACTCTTTCTCTAGTAAAAACCATTTTTCAATTATATCGATTGACATGGAAAAAGCTTTCGACCGAGTTGGTCTGCATACTATCAAAGCACAATTAACCACTTGGAAACTCGGTCCAAAAGTAATTATCTATATACGGCACTACCTTCTCAATCGAAAAATTCGCGTAAAAGTTAATGGTGTTATAAGTGAGCAATATCCAATTGAAAACGGTATTCCAAAAGGCTCTCCATATAACCTTCGACCATTTAAGCCGTATAATAAATGAGCATAAATACTGTATGTCGTCGCGCACGAATTTTTGCGCTCGAACGAATAGCGATGAAAAGCGAACCAGAACAAAAAAGCCGAATGCGTGCTGTTTTGTTCACGTTATAAAAGCGAATGTGTTTTATTTAAGCAATTGTTACATCTAATTCCCCAGGAAGACCTTAGTGATTCTTCCAAGCAGCCATTTGAGTGGTGGCAATGCTTCATCCTTGATAAGGACAAGAGTTCCAATGGGATATTGTTCCTTGGATATCGCCATCGTGAGCGTTGTTGCAAAAGTGATAAATATTCGGAACTCCACCTCTTCCAAAAAGTCTGTTGCATGAATTGTATTCGCTGCCAGTTGCTCAGTCGACTGGTGTTTATTGTTGAAAGGTTTGGTTCCGGTATAGACGTTAGTGGTGCACCTATAAGGAAATAGCCTGGTATGAGAACAACTAAATCAACGAGATTTTCTGTAATTGGACAAAGTGGTCGAGAGTTAATAACTGCTGAGATCTGACATACGAGTGTTCTAAGTTCATCAAAAGTGGGTACTGCAGAACCAACAATTCGCCAGAAATGGGATTTCGCTATTTTAATTGAGGCCTCCCAAAGGCCTCCGAAATGAGGAGACCGGGGTGGAATAAACTTCCAGTCAATTCCGTCAACAAGACAATGCCGATAAACTGCTTCAACATGTTGCTGCTTGAGAAATTGTTGCTATAATTCTGCCATTTCATTTTTTGCTCCAACAAAGTTTGTTGCGTTATCAGACCAAATGACCTTTGGTTTTCTACGGGTACAATAAAAACGACGTAATGCTGCTAGAAAGGATTCAGTTGAGAGATCCTTTACGACTTCCCTATGAACGGCTTTCGTAGTAAAACATAAGAAGAGACTTATGTAATATTTCGTTGATGGTCTGCTTCTTATTTCAGATCGGTAGTAGAACGGTCCGCAATAGTCAACTCCGGTGATTAGAAAGGGCCGGCTTTGACGGACGCGATCTTCTGGTAAGTTTCCCATAATCTGCTCGCAAATCTTGGGTCGTAATCTGAAACATCGCACGCACTTGCTTACTATGTGACTCACCACCTTCACCAACTCCAAGGGGCCAATATTGTTGTCGTATTGCAGCAAGTAATGCTTGAGGTCCGGCATATAGACTCTGATGGTGAAAATGTGTTACAATAGATTCTGTTAGGGGATGTCCCTTGGGTAAAATGATTGGATGTCGTGAATAGTAATCCAATAATGCATTTTCTAAACGACCACCTACTCGAATAAGTCCAAATGAGTCTAAAAATGGTGACAAGGACGCTAATTTACTCGAAGTACTTATTGGCACAGACCTTTTAAGACCCTTGTAGTCAGCAGAAAAATTCACTCTTTGCACCATACGAAGTAAATACCAGGTTCCTTGTTGAATATGAGAATACCAGAATGGTCCTTTTTGATGAACATGTGTACGTAACCATATATGCGCTGCATTACTGTAAAGGAGTTTTTATATTTAGAATCAAGCGAAATATCAGTTTCTGAAGTTGACGACAGGAATGCATTTTTCCGCCGTTTAGGTAAATTTCTAACGCGAATACCACTTTTTGGCCAATTTGTTTCCAAATCAAGCAGAAATGGGGGTCCAAATTTCCAAAGTGAAGAGTTTAGTAATTCTGTAGGCGATGCACCTCTCGACAAGATGTCTGCAGGGTTCACATGTGTTGGTACATACCGCCACTCCATGCAATTAGTTAAATGCTGTATACTTGTAATGCGATTGGTGACAAAAATATTAAAACGTGACGGCTCCTCCTTCATCCATGACAAAACCGCTGTAGAGTCCGACCAGCAAAAGAAATGACAATTAAATATTCGTAAATTGTATATAGACTGAATTACTTGAGCCAGAAGCGCAGCTGCACATAACTCCAGTTTAGGAACTGTGACCGTTTTTAATGGGGCAACTCTTGATTTCGAACAGAGCAACATGGAATGTGCGTGTCCACCTAAACGAGATACTACGTAGATACAAGTACCGTAAGCTGAGAGACTGGCATCACAAAATGCATGTAACTCCAAGCTACAATTTGGTAAGCCAACATATCGTGGAAAAGTCATATTTCCTATACTACTAAATTCCTCGTAAAGCTGAAGCCACGCCGTTTGATAAATCATTGGTAAACTTTCATCCCAATCGATCTTCTCAACCCACAGTCGCTGAAGGAATATTTTTGCTTTGCACACTACAGGTCCAATTAATCCCAATGGATCATAAAGTTGAACAGTAACCGACAAAACTGACCGTTTAGTAATTTTTCTATTGATTTGGCGAGAAGTAAACGAAAATATGAAAACATCAGCATCAGGATTCCATTGAAGTCCAAGCGTCTTTGTCAAAACACTTCCATCATCGAATTTGATTAATTTCTCCTTATCTGTATCCGGCACATTGATAAGCACTTGTGGTTTATTTGAACACCAATTTCGAATTTTAAAATTTCCTTTACTTAAAAGCTCAGAGGTTTGTTTCATTATTTCTTTTACTTCTTCAATGGTGTGAGCAACAGTGATTAAGTCGTCGACATAAAAATCGCGTTGAATTATTTTGGAGCCAATGGGGTATAAAACTGCTTCATCGACCGCAAGTTGATGCATGGTGCTAATAGCCAAATATGGTGCAGACTTTGTCCCATAAGTAACCGTTTCGAGTTTGAATGTTTTTATGTCATCTTTTGCATCGTCCCACCAAAGTATGCATTGCAAATAATTATCAGGTGCGGTGACTCGAATGCACCGATACATTTTGCAAATGTCTCCGGGCGACCGGATTTGCACGAAAACGAAGAAGAGTGTCGGCTAATTTTGGTTGAATGGTTGGACCTGCCATCAGCGCATGGTTTAATGAATAACCAGTTGTAGTCTGTGCTGAACCGTCGAATACGGCTCTATGTTTGGTTGTCGTGCTGTCGTTTTCGAACACGCAATGATGTGGGATAAAATATGTGGGTAGCGATGGAATTGGCTTCGATACAGGAGACATGTGTTGAAGTTCGAGATATTCCTTCATAAAAGATTCGTATTGTAATTTTTCTTCCTTATTACGTTCGAGACGCCTCTCAAGAATTAGAAACGCTTGCTCGTATGAATCACTTAGAAGGCTAATACTGGGCTATACAGGTATTCGCCTGTCAGCAAACGACTGTAGTTTGCCTTAAAGTGATCTTCGCAATCGAGTTCCTCTCTTGTTGCTACTAATGGGTTCGAAGCTGTTCTCTATTTCCCAAAATGAACGCACCAGTTCATTGGTAGATTGATGATCTGCGCCACACTCAAGCGAGGTTGTTTCTGTTGTTGTAAACGACGAAAGCTTTGGCGATGTGCTTTGGCTACCCGATACGATCCATCCAAAACGAGTTTTTTGGAGAATATAATTATTTTTCAAACGAATTTGACTAATGCAAAGCAAATCAAAAAATATGCCAGCACCTATGAGAAGATCTACACGTTGGGGCTTCTGAAACTCAGGATCAGCTAAGTTGATATTCGCTGGAATATTCCAATTACTGATTTCAAGTGCATAATTTGGCTGAAAATCGGTGATTGTTGGAGTTACGGCAGATTCTAAATTGGCACTGAARCTGCTATGTACAGAATGAATTGAAATGTTGACGCTAGAATTAACAATAAATTCCGAATCTCCGATACCGGAAACTGCTAAAGATGATTTAGATTTTTTAATTTGTAATTGATTTGCTAATCTCGTCGTTATAAAGTTGAGTTGTGAAGCAGAATCGAGGATCGCGCGACATGGTATTAGCGATCCGACAGTATTGCGAACGAAAACAATAGCAGTTGCAAGAAGCACACATTCAGTTGAACAAGAGCGTGACTGAGGTGAAGGTGAGCCATTATTTGATGTCCTTGTGACGAGGACAGCTGGCTGTGGTGAACCAGGTGTGGTTTCTGAAATACCAGTTACGGCTTGGTGGATTTGAATAAAATGCAGCAGGGTATGATACTTCATTGAGCAACAACGACATGTAGATTTACATTGCTGCACCTGATGTCCTGATTTGAGACAATTTATGCACCGATGTGCTCTTTTGGCTTCCTTCCACCTGTCACTTGGACTCAAACTTGCGAATAGTGGGCACGTGTACACAACACGGATATGTTTCTGACAAATCGCACAACTTTTGGTGGAAGTCTTAGAAACAACAAATGCATTTTTACGATACTTTGTATTGCTCACCTGTGTGCTAGGTGTTTTTGTTACCATAGCATGAGTCACATTTTGTAATGTTTGCCATCTCTTATGCAAGAACGTAGCCATGTCTGTCCACGTGGGCAACTCCGCAACTGGAACCATTTCTTCCCACAATGCATGTGTTATTTATAACTCAAGAACGGCTGAACGGATTTTGCTGGAAATTGGTTGTTGCTTAGAACCAGGGTAAGGACATAGAATACCGAATACCTTTTATCTCTTTATATTAAAATTTAGTACAACTCATAAATACAAAAAGAGTATTTCAAATCATCAGCATTTTTCCAAATTAATTTTTGGAAAAATCATTTCAATATTTTATTACTTCAAAAAAAAAAAAAAAAGAAGAAAACGCAATAATTATAATTAAACTGCATATACGATACTATTTAAAACGTGAAATAGCAAAACTCAGCCAAAAGCAAGTTAACAGAGAAAAAAGGGAGGTAAAATTTTGAAATTGTCCGTTTGATGTGATTGTTTCGAATCTCTATTAGGTTATTGTACCGCTATAGCCCTTAAGACAGCCATGCCGCGACAAACACAATCAAGTCTTTCAAGCCGAAGCCATAATGCAACAAGGATTAGAAACATTGTGAGTGAAAGTACAGAAGAAGAAGCAGGAGTATGGCTCCATGGCGCGTTAGTATGGCTCGACTTCGTGCTTCTCAATCACACCACCAAAGTGATGCAGCCTGTGAGACAGCTCGGTTGACAATGCGAAATCGTCGAGCAAACCGCTAAGTTCAATGATTTAATCCGACATTCAAGGTATTTATTAATTTACTATTCTTATTCCAAAAAAAGGTATTATAAATAAGTAACTATACATATTGCTATTTGTTATATATACTAATTTTAAAAAAGGAGAGTTTGCTTTTGCTTTAGACGATGTGCCGCATAAATTTCTACAAATATATTTCATGGGCACCATGGAGGAACATCTTGATCGCCGTTAAGAGATAAATGCAGCAGTGAAAAGAGCAATTCTTCAAGATCTGCAGCAGTTAGTTCATGAACATCATGCGTTGTTCAAGCTGTTTAAGAGTGCATTGGAGCGCATGAAAAACGAGGATTACAAAGTCATCAACAGAGCAGATAAACGACCATCTGGAACATACGAACGCACATTTAACGCTCCAACAATAGATAAAGTTGCAATTCTAATTGTTGGTGAAAACTTGGAAACACGCGGTACTGGGCAACTGAAACAAATATCTGAAACTCATCGGTCGTGACATATTGCAATACCAGCTAATGTTTTGGCAAGGTGAAGATGGGCATTATTTCAACATCAAAATGAAAAATTCATTGAATGGTGAGTTTAAATATAATAGCTTTTTTAGAGAATATTGGACAAATTACTGTCTAAAATTAATTAACTTAACATTTCGTTAATGCACCATCTCATACTGCATTGGTTATTCGTGATCATTTCGCCACATTTTCAACTAATATCGTGCTGCAACCACTGCATTCGCCTGATTTACCTTCGTGTAACTTCTGGCTATTCAGTAAATTCACATGACCACTCCGAGGACATCGTTTTGACTCAATTGAGGACATAAAAGCTGAATTGAAGGAGCCTGTGATGGCCACCAAGCAAAGTATTTTTCAAAGTACTATGATGACTGGAAAACTCCTTGGCATCAGTGAATTGCAGCCAGTGTTGCCAGAATATTTTTCCTGGGACCACTAGTGTCGACTCTAGAACCACTAAAAAACCACTAGCACTTACTCCAAGCTGATCTTTCTTTTAAATATTTAAAAGAAAAGGAAAGAAAAGTCATAAAATTGAAATTTAAGGTATTTTAAATAAATAATTATTACTAATCGCAAACTAATTTAAAAGTTTATACTTTTAAAATGATAAAAATACAATGATTAACTACTTTATTGCAGTCATTATCTTCTACAACTTGTAACCAATCTCTTAAAATAGGGTCTTTGAGCCAGAAATCTCTAAATTTTTGAGAATACTGTCGTTTACTAAGCATTGTTATATTATATATATATTAATGATGGAGTACATTACAAGTATATTTTCACTGTAAAAAATTTAAAACATGAAGTTTTATTCTGTTACGAAGAAAGAAAGAGCGAAAAAGATACAAGAGAACGTATGAGTATTTCAAATAATTGAGTGGAATGTAGCTGTTAAAATGGCACCCCCCTTGAGATATAACAGGCTATCTTTATTTGTCTTATTCGTAGCTCTTTAAAAGCTTTAGCAATATATAATATATATTATTAAGTTTTTGTATTTACCATTAGAGGGTATTTACCACTAAAAAAAACCACCAGCCACTAAAAAAGTTTTTTGCTCACTAGAGGGAAAGTAAAACCACTAGTTTTAGTGGTAAAACCACTAAGTTGGCATCACTGATTGCAGCGGCAGGGGATTACTTTGAAGGAGATAAAATGGACAAAATTCACCTTTCAATTTGATTGCAGTAGACATAATAAATAATAATTATGTTCTTTCAATTTAAGGCGAAGAAACTACAAGGAAGGTTATCTCGATAAATTATTACGCATATCGTTTGATGATTCGACAAAATGCTGGCAACTATTTGCTGCGGTTTCGACGATTGTTACAGCAGTACTGTGTTGACATGTACGGTAAAAATGAAACTGAGCGTTTAAATTTCATTGGGTTGAATCAAGGAAAACTGCGTTCTGAGGAACACATCCATTTACGTGATGGAATTAGTACAGAAGGAAATGCAGCTAATAATGGTCGATTAACTATTCTGCCAGCGACGTATGCACACAGTAGGGTGCACCTTAGCTATACGGGAGAAAAAAAAATATGTATAGCGTACAGGGCATCACACTTTTTTTTTGAATTTACCGACCGTAGTGCCAAAGATACCTTCTTTGCCCACCCTGGCGTTAAAGTTTTGATTTTGATATCGTGGCGGGGGCAGCTCTCATAAGTGCTTTCCAAGCACTCATAAAGGCATCTTTGATCACATCGTCCTTCTCTTCCGTCGGGGCGTGGGCGCAAATCAGCGATATGTTGAAGAAGATCGCTTTGATGCGGATTGTGGCTAGACGTTCATTCACCGGGGTGAATGATAATACTCGGCGACGGAGTCTCTCTCCCACCACGAATCCCACACCAAACTTGCGCTCCTTTATATGGTCACTGTAGTAAATGCCACAAGGACCTATTCGTCTCTGTCCTTGTCCCGTCCATCGCATTTCTTGGACGGCGGTGATGTCAGCCTTTATTTTTACGAGGACATCAACCAGCTGGGCAGCGGCACCTTCCAAATTAAGGGACCGGACATTCCAGGTGCATGCCCTCAATTCGTAGTCCTTATTTTGTTTGCCATATTCGTCATCAAAAGTGGGGTCTCTCATCCGAGGCTGTTGTTGCGTTGTCATTGGGGTTGTTTTTTTTACGTGGTGGGTCCCAAACCCAGCGCACAACCCTATGCAGGGAATGTTTCGCCTTCTCACTTTAGCTCACCTTCAAACGGATGTTCTTAGGCTACCCAGAGGATACTTGGTCAAGGACCGGAAGTCGTGAGCTGCTTGAGTCATATGTAAAAGAATCGTTTCTGGCCACTCCCAAGTGAATGGCGATCAGAAAACTTTCCTCACTTGCGTGAACTTCTACACATGAGTCCATCCTCTGATATGACTAGCAGTGTAAAAAACACTTACAGCGGAATATAATGTTCCTTGGAATTACTGGCACGAAAGTGTCAACTAACGTTACTATACCATTATTTTTTCTTTCTATTATTCGGTCGAGCATATACAGACGTAATAATTATTTAGTTTATCAATAAGTATAAAGTGTGCTACCTCGTGTAATTTAAATAAGACARTTAAATTAAATTAAATTAAAAATGGAAACCAGGGCACAAGAAAAGTTATATCTCCTTGACTATGATGAAAGCCAAATTGGTGGTGCTAAGTTGCCATCCAACGGACAAGTTTTGCGTTTGCTTTTTTATAACCTTCGTAAAGTAAAATTAAGTCTCCCTGGTGCTGCTTACCTCGTCATTAAAGAAGTGGAGGTTTTTTGGGCTAAAGCACGAATACCAACGAAAAATGTGGACAAAAGTTTTTTAAAACTTGAAGGTTTGTATCAGGAATGGAAGGCGTTGCAGAAGAGCTATAATCGCCGGACAACAACGCAGGAAAATCGGGAGCAAGATTTTGTTGCAACTTTTATTAACCTTTTTGACATTGCCCACGCTGATGCSCTACAACTAATTACGATTGAGGAAGATAAATTATTTCTTCTAAGCCAAAGGCAGGAAGGGAGACCCGGTTCAATGATAGGTTCAGATCGGGTCTTGTTTTAAAAAAGAAAATACGAAACTCTATCGCAAAGCTGTAGGAAAACGTAAAAGCGGCGAATATGTTGCTAACATCCATGGTAAGATTATAATTTAATACGGTTCGAGTTTGACGTTGTTTAGCGTAAAAATTTTAGTTTCACCATATTTTTATTGTTTGTGTGAAGTGTGTTGCAAAAAGTAGATTTTTTCCTTTTTGTGTTGTTGTTTAATAGGCGAGTGTAAAAATTAGCAAGATGATGAAGATTTCGACGATTTGCCGCATCCCAGTAATGTAAAGAAAAGTCGTGCGCGAATCAATTTTATTACACCCGAGTGATCGTGAACGCGGTACGAATACTAAAAGCAACTGCTCAAGCTTTAAAACATGACGTTAACGACCTTATTATAAACGGAACCTCCCTTCGACGGTATCGTTCACTATTTCGAGTTGAATCCGCCCAAAAAATTTATCGCGCATTCAAAAACTAGGAATTAACTGCAGTGGGGGTTCATTGGGATGGTAAAATTTTACCATCTTTGATCAACTCAGAGCACGTTGATCGGCTACCGGTAGTGATATCATTCAATGGTACTGAACAATTGCTTGGAATCCCAGCTATTTCTGCAGGCACGGGATAGCAACAGGCGTCAGCCATATACAACTTGCTCAGCGTATGGGGCCTTCTTGAAAAAGTGCAAGCTCTCTGCTGGAATACTACAGCGTCCAATATGGGACGTTTTCAAGRGGCGTGTATAATTTTAGAGCAAAAATTAGAGAGAGACCTTTTATATTTACCCTGCCGACATCACATTCTGGAAATAAGTTTGCGGAGCATATTTGAACAAAAAATGCAGGTGTCTTCTGGTAATGGTGTTCAAATATTTCACAGATTTAAGGAGAGTTGGCAGAAAATAAATCAAATGAATTTCAAATGTGGTGTTGAGGATAACTATGTGATAGATACACTTGTGGACGCATCAGAAATTATAGAATTCTCCTTGCACGAGAGGATTATAAAGAATTACTCCAGCTAGTTGTAGTTTTTCTTGGTGGTACGGTAACCCAGTTCGTATTTCGGGCACCTGAAGCATTTCAAAAATATTTTTATTTCGGGAGGAGTTTAATTTAAGCAAATATGAGGAAGATGGAATTCGGGATTTGTATATTCGTTGCAAAAGTTTATTTGAGAGCCTGGACAAGAGCACCCGTTTCTGCAGAAATTCCTAGGCAAGATTTAGCTTTGATCAAGAACTTGTATGCTTACAGAGACATAGATGAAACGGCTAGTCAGAAACTGCTACACACATTTTGTAACCATTTATGGTATTTAACTGCAGAAGCTACAAGATTTGCCTTTTTTGACCCACAAATCAACAATGGCATACAAAAACGTATGGCTACCGCTTTGAAAAATGTTAACGATACCGAGGAAAAAAAGGTGATTGTACCTTCACAGGATTATAGCCTATATTCCGACAAAAGTATTGAAGACTTCATTTCACAAAAAACCAAAACTTTCTTTAAAAGATTCGGTATACCAATAGGTTTTTTAGCAAAAAATCCTATAAAATGGAAAGATGAGTCATCTTACAACATCGGATTAAACATACATTAATAACATTCCTCAAAAAATGAGGAAGAAAAACAATTTATTGTTCAAACTGTAGCTGCTCATAGGAAACTTTACCCTGACGCAAAAAAGTCGACACTTTTGCAATAAGCGCATTAATGTATTATGTGTATGTAGATGCATATATATATAAAAAAAATTATGAACAAAATGAATTTATTAAACTCGCTATTCTTTTTCAAAATGCAAATTCCTTTTCTTATAAATTTTAGAAATAAAATCGCACATAAAATTATCACTGTAGTATTATTGGTTTATATTGCAACTTTTATGAATCTTGTAAACTTTACCCTCATTGCGGCATGTCTCCACCTTTTCCAAAAGCTCTAGTTTTTTGCATAACATCGTTTTACTCCGTATACATATTTTTATGGGGTGTGATAGTTCAAAGTCAAAAAATAAGGCGCACCCTAGTACACAGGCAGTCCACATCGAATGCATGCATATGCGTAAAGATGCAATGACTTATGTACGTAATTACGGTCGACCAGATCTTTTTATTACTTTTACATGTAATCCAAAATGGATAGAAATTGTTCAATTACTGCTTCCTTTACAAACATCAAGGCAGCGATATGGCGGTTTTTGGCATTAAAAGCTCCAACAGCAACGATGAAATTGCGCGCTATCAAGTCGGTGCAATGAAGCGATTTGGCGTATATTCGGACTCCCTATTCATGAACTGAATGCACTTTGGTGCATTGGAGATACATAATCGAGCTTTGATCATGATCGAAGACATATGTTACCTAATGTGCGGTAATTTATTAGTCAGGTTAGGAATGAAAGCACCAAATCGTGAAAGCAATGACGCATTCAATCGAGAATTTTAATGAGAAAGTGAATATGATCACCAAAAATCATATTTAATAATTCGAACGAATGTGTCCCTGTTAAATCATCAACAAAGGGAAACTTATAATACATTGATGACGACATTGATGAAGGAAATAGTGGTTTATATTTCCTGGATGCCTCTGGTGGTACTGACAAGCCATTTCTCATGTCACTAGTTTTAGCCACTGTTCGTGCAAGAACCAACATTGCGGTGCAGTTGCTTCTTCTGGAATGGTAGCCACATTGTTAAAAGGACGCCGTACGGCTCATTCAGCATTAAAATTGCCGTTAAATCTTCAAACTATTGAAGAACCAATATGTAATATTGCAAAAAAATCAGCAATAGCAAAAGTTTTAATAGCATCGAAAATTATCATCTGGGGCCAATGCGCAATAGAGTGGGTTGATTCCGGACTTTTCTCGGTTCGGGATTTGTAATAGTGCGGAAAAGTTACCTTAGTACTTCCTGATTCC
>NW_017536408.1:40947-42431 GCF_001853355.1 Bactrocera latifrons | reverse complement strand
TCTCTCTGAGTCCCAGTTACCTACTTACCAGGATGTTCTTTTGTGTTATCAGTTTGAAAGACTTCGTATAGGGCGACTCCGAGGCGACAACTATGAAGCTGGGAGTAAAGAGGTTACAGAAATAGTGTCAAAAAAGGTTGAAAATACTTTCAAAAAGTCATCTATTCCGATAGTTTTACACACCAGAGTTGTACAAATGCTCACCACATACCATAAAAAATTTCTGACTCTTAAACAAATGTTTTTAAGGAACCCAATAGGTTTGAGCTTTAAAAGAGACGACTTTGTCTCTTCTGCCGGAAAATTATTTGRCATCGCTGCTTGTAAATGCATTTATTTTTCTTCTTGCACTTGTCCCAAGGAAAGGAAAGTTCCTATCTATGAACAACCATGTCTCTTGGACCAGAGAACCAGAAGAATTGATCGCATTGGAAGATCTACCTGAAACAAAAAAAATTACAAAGAAAAATGAACGTAAAGAAACCAGAAAAGTAGCAGAAAAGTAGCAGCTAGAACACGTGACCGTTCAGATCAACCAGACTCTCATACAGACGACAACAATGTAGGTGCGTCGCACATGGATTCTTCCAAAAACGATGCTGATGATGAATTTTCTCTTCCATCCTCTAAAACCAAACAAAACACACTAGTATTAGAACACACTGCTTTACCTGCCCAAAGACTTGGAGTAAGTGATAGAGCAGCGGCTTTGATTCTTTCATCTGCTTTTCTGGATGCCATAAAAGCAGGTTTGATAACAGAGGATCAGGCTAGTTTTATCACAGACAAATGCAAGATTTGTCGGGCAAAACAAACTGTTGGAGTTAAGCTCCAAAACACCGAAAGTATTGGCTCTGTATATGGGCTGTATTTTAACGGCAAAGACAATACACTTACACAAGTCAGCGAAGGTGAAAAGTACTACCGCGACACTGTCAAACGGGGAAGATATTTCTCTTATAGCGGAACCTGGTTGTCCTTAATTTGGCCACGTCACCTCGCCTTCCGGGTTAGCAGAGGATGAGACGCAAGCTATATGGCAACATTTACCAGACACTTCAGTTGATGTGGCACATCTAGAAGTTATAGGTGCTGATGGCACCAACACGAACACAGGTTGGAAAGGTGGAATCATTCGGAAACTAGAAGAAAGAATAGGTAGCCCATTGCAGTGGGTTGTTTGTCTTCTACATTTCAACGAACTTCCATTTTGTGCTCTTTTCTAACACATAGATGGTGTCTTAAAGAGTCCAAATACATTCTCTGGCGACGTAGGTAAATTTCTCCCTGATTGTGAGAAGTTGCCTGTTGTGAAATTTGAAAGTTTTCTATCCTGCCAATTATCTTCTGAGGTTGTTAATCCGACCCAACTTAGCACCGACGAAGCTTATCTCTATAAAATATCAGTAGCTGTTATTTCCGGTCAATGTTCCTCAGATTTAGCGTCGATGCATCCAGGTAACATGTGCAAATCTCGCTGGCTC
>NW_017536408.1:25602-40392 GCF_001853355.1 Bactrocera latifrons | reverse complement strand
CAGTCCTTTGTTCAGTTTCTAACGAAGAACTCATAAAAGGGCTGCCGGGTGACAATGCAAAGGTATGGAAATCTAGTGAATTTCCCTCTCACACCATGGCGGTCGAGAGAACCGTCAAACTGGTGACAGAGGCGTCTTCTAAATTTATGGGCCCCAATCTCGTGATCGTTTTATACGCTCTGCACTGAAATCTAGGCAACAAGTGCCAAAGTTTAGTACAAATTCTGATTTTATCAATAAATTTGACACAGATTCAGACTAAAACAAGGCTGACATATGGTTGGTTGGTTGGGTTGGGCTTGGGAGGAACCCGAAGAACAACCACCTCCACGCGTGGGTTCTAGGCGACCAATACAGGTTAGCTGAGAGCTGCAACAATTTTCATCTTGCGCTGTGGCGCGCCGCATTTTCGCTCGTATCTCGGGAACGGTTCGTCCTACGGCCTCCATTTCGGTAGCAAATGACGTGTCAAATAACTTTTGTTTTATACATTTTGCTATGCGATGCGTATTTCAGGCGCTAGGTAGACAATTTCGCGATTTTAGGCGAATTTCCGAAATTTCAAGGCCGGAGTTGGGGTTGAAGATGCAATCCGATCTCAAAACAAAAAGTTGCATGGGAATCAGGAAGTACTAAGGCAACTTTTCCGCACTATTAGAATTCCCGAATCGAAAATAGTCCGTAATCGACCCACCCTAGTATCGATAGTGTAGTGGTAAACCTTAAAAAATATCAGCCCTGTTTTGTAACCCCAAACGAATTATATCWGATAGGGGAACGGCGTTTACGTCAAACATGTTTAAGGAGTACTGTGTAATTGAGGGCATACAACATATGTTAATCGCTGCACGTGTTCCGAGGGGAAATGGCCAGGTAGACCGCATGCATAAAATCGAAATTCCGATGCTCGCAAAGACGTATATTGAAAACCCGAAGTCGTGGTATAAGTATTTAGATCGAGTTCAGCAAACCATAAACAATGCACCGCCGAGTAGTAGAAGATTTTCACCCTTTCACCTTCTCGCAGGTGTTGAAATGCGCGTTAATGCTGGGCCAGCACTAGCCGAGATAACTATTGAAGATTTATATAAAGAAAGGAAACACAGGGAAGTATTGAAAGAATTCAGGAAGAAAATCAAAGATCTTTTAACAAAAACAGGAAAGAAAGCGTACGGTATAAAATTAACGAGCTAGTTGCGATTAAGCGTACCCAATATGGTACTGCCTTAAAATTGAGACCCAAAGTTTTCGGTCCGTACAAGATAATACAAACATTAGGACAGGACAGATACGAAGTAGAAAAGTTAGGGGATCATGAGGGCCTAGGGCACACGACGACTGTATCTGAAAATATGAAAACAACCTTCATTCGAGGGCGAATGCAGAGTCAGGAGGGCCGATGGCATTCCTGGCGGAAAGTGAACATAGGAAAAGGGACAACACAGAAATGACAGCGAAGGTTTTTCCGATGGTGGCGAGCTAAAAGAGTTAGAGTTAGAAGTCAGTCACTGAGCTAATGGGGCGTGCGCAGCAAACAGAAGAAAAGTTGTATCGTACATGTGAAACTATATTTTAACGCAAGTGTGCAAGAAGAAATTTATAAAATTGTAAAGAGGAAACTATATTGTAACGTAAGACTGTAAAGAAAAATTTATTATATTGTAAAGTGAAAACTATAATTTAACGCAAAAGTGAAAGAATAAAACTATTGTATTATAAGAGAGCGTACTTATTTTTGATATTGTGGACTGAAGAGGGTAACGAGCCCCACATTTATCAAAAACAGATTTAGCAAAACAAAATTTAAAAAAGTACTTCAACTACTTTAAACATATTTTTTCTATTAAAGGTCAGCACTAATCCTCACTTGACATATAGTCAGTTATATTTTTWATTTTTTATACTCTTGCRTTAAGTTGCTACACAGAATTATAATTTTGTTCACCTAACGGTTGTATGTGTCACCTAAAACTAATCGAGATAGATATAGGGTCATATATACATAATTGTAAAAAWGATCAGGATGACGAAAAACATTGAAATTGGGTGACTGTCCGTCCRTTGGTGCAAGCTATAACTTGAGTTAAAATTATAATCTCTTGATGAAATTTTGTGTGCAGCACAAAACGAGTTCTTAGATGGGCGAAAACAGACCACTGTCACTCCCACAAATCGCTATTAACCGAAAACATTGAAAGTGTCACAACTAAGCACTCAATTAAGGATTTGACCTGCAGTTCGGTGCAAAGGCTCTTCAGCAAGCGGCACCTGTGCTCACATTTTTTTGGAAAAGTGGGTGTGGCTAGCTCTCTAGTTTAATGTACATATCTCCGTTTTTCACTGGCGGACACGATTTCTCATGTTTATATCATCTGAAACACAATAATCCAACTTTATTTTTAAAAACTACGGGATTTGTTATCGTTCCTACAAGAATCATGAAAAGATGCTGGTAAATAAAAAAGTAATTACCGTTCTTTTTTCTTAAATTTACCCCATGCTTTTTGTGAACATTAAAAAAAAAAAAATTAAGCAAATCGGGTGAGTAGTTCGACCGGATTCGTGTCCGTCAGTTTAAAAAGGTGTGTTTTGGGAAAAACGCGTTTAAAGTTTGAAGTGTGCACTCCGCTAGCGGATTCGTGTCCGTCAGTTTAAAAAGGTGTGTTTTGGGAAAAACGCGTTTAAAGTTTGAAGTGTGCACTCCGAGCGCTCCGAACGTCGAGCGGTATTATTATTTTTGGGCCTTTTTGAATCCTTCCAATGGTGAAGTGGGTTTCTGCATTAATTCTAAGGGTATAAGGGAACAGAAAATGGAAAAAAAAAATTAATAAAAAAATTAAAAAATATTACCTTACTGACTCCTTAATATCAAGATTTTCGCACTTCCAGGTGACTTTATGCTGGATACTCGTATGTCAAACAATTACCAGTATTTTCGAACATCCGGCGGATTTATACATCTACTATACTTCGTCGAATAAATCTTCAATATCTACAAACACTTCTTTATGAGAATGAGTGTTGAATTCTTACTTGAAACTTATTAATTAAAGATTATTTATTTTATTTTATACAAGACAATAATTTTGTTTTTACGAAGCATTTTTTCACTAATTATTAAAAAAGGTAATTATTTATAGGAAAAATAAAAATACGATTTTGATTGAAAAAAGTTCTTAATTTGTATGTTCATTATTTAGTATGAAAATGTAATGTAAGATCATTTCCAAAATATATATAAAATAAGTCTTAACAATTACTTTTCAATCAATATCATTTTGCTTTTTATCAAAAAAAAAGGACAAAATATTTTCATTCCCCAAATATAAAAAAGGGATATTGTTTATGAAGTTTAAAAGACAAATAAATGAAATAGCATAGAAAACAGTAAAACAAGATGAAACGTTAACTTCTGGTGGAACCGAACCTAATATACATTTCACGGGTGCATTTCTTTTAGTAACTATGTGTTCAATTTATATGAAAGCTATATGTTATAGTAATCCGATCTGAACAATTTTTTCGGAGATTATATTATTACCTTAAGCAGTAATACATGTCAAATTTCGTAAAGATACCACGTCACATGCGAAAGCTTTCCATACAAACCCCTGATTCTGATCGTTCGGTTTGTGTGGCACCTATATTTCAATTTCTTCCGATATTACATTATTTAAATGAACAATAACTCATACTAAATTTCGTGAAGATATATTGTCAAATGAGGAAGCATTTGAATGAATGCAAGCATTTGATTCTTATCATTCAGTTTCTATGTCAGCTATATGCTATAGTTAACCGATCTAAACAATTTCTTCGGAGATTACATATTTTACTTATAAAATAATCCATATCAAATTTCGTGAAAATATCATATCAATTGCAAAAGTTTTCCATACCAGAACTAGATTCCGATCGTTCAGTTTGTATCGTAGCTATAAGCTATATTAACCGATCTGAACAATTTCTTCGGAGATTAAATTTTTACCTTAAAAAATAATCTGCACCAAATTCGTGAATATATCTTGTTAAATGTGAAAGTTTTCCATACAAGAACTTGATTCCGATCGTTCAGCTTGTATGACAGCTATATGCTATAGTTAACCGATCTGAACAATTTCTTCGGAGATTGCATTGTTGCCTTAGAAAACATAATATAGCAAACTTCGTGAAAATACCTTGTCAAATGTGAAAGCTTTACATACAAGAAGTTGATTCCGATTGTTCAGTTTGTATGGCAGCTAGAGTGGTCCGATATCGGCAGTTCCGACAAATAAGGAGCTTCTCGAAGAGACAATGACGTTTACAAAATTTCAAAACGATATCTTAAAAACTGAGGAACCTGTTCGTGTATATGTATACAGACAGCCGGGCAGACAGACGGACATGGCCAAATCGACTCAGCTCAACATACTGATCATTTATATATTAAGGGGTCTCCGAACCTTCTTTCTGGGTGTTACAAACTTCGTGACAAACTTAATATACCCTGCATAAGGGTATAATAAAATTGCAATGAAACATTTAACTTTTTTTATAATTTTCGTAATATATTTAAAAAAGCTAAAATGTAATTGGTTATTTAGAAGTTGTTATTTTAAATAAAAAATACATATGCAAAAGCTAGAATACAAAAATGTTATAGAACTAAATATCTATTTGCTCAATTAACAACTTTTGTACCCCGAACATGGTATATTAAGTTTGCTAACAAGTTTGTTACACCGAGGAGGAAATGTCGGACACCCTTTAAAATATGTAACTATATGTACGTATATAAGTCATAAATATGACGAACTGAGTTACTTTGGCTATGTTCCTCAGTCCATCTGTTAGTCTCTCTCCAATAAGCTATTCTTTTCACGGAATTGGCGATATCGGACCACTATACACATGGTTATCATACAAACTGAACTATCGGAACAGTGTTTGCATAGAAAACTTTTTCATTGGAAGAGATATCTTAAGGAATGAGTTATTTTCCAAACAAAGCTGTACAATATTTGAAGATGACAAATCAAGTCAATATAGCATGTAGCTGTCACATAAACCGTTTAAATAATGAATAATAAATAAATTGCAATGTAAGACTATTTAACTTTAAAATATAAAAGAAATACATTTCTAAGTATAACTAACTCTTTCACCAATAGCTAAAACAATATTTATTAAACATGTATGCAAATCAAACAATGAACAGAAATTGCCGAAACTGCTGAAATTTGCGTAGAATATATTTTATCTTTGCTGAACGCTTTTTCAGGTCGTATGCTATTATACTGTTGTTGTATGAAATTGTGAAATTGCGTTTGGGCTTAAGAACACCATTCTTCAATATAATTGCAAGCATGCATAACATGCACACATTGTTCGCGCTGCACACACATACTCACGAAATTCTTGATAAATCGATTTCGCAAATCGCTTATCTCTACGATTGCCACACATCCACAGGTACAGGAAATTGAAACATTATTGCACATCTCTGCTCCAAGGTGAACATTTTTTTCCAAAGCGCACGTAACGAAAGTTATGCCTTTATTTCTATGCGCACAAACAGTATTATGCGCTAGCGCCAGACATTCACACGCACACACTATTCCGAGATAGCTGTAAATATTTTGTTCTATTGCAATTCGATATTCACACAAACATGAGCAGACTGTGCACACGTGCATACATACTTCTTTAATTCCATTCGACTCTCGGTTTTTTTCAAACAATATTGAAAATGTAAGTAGCTTCAACTGTATAACAGTTTAATTTGAATGGATGTTGAATGGGTGCGTTCGTGCGTGTATGAGTGTGTGTATAACGTAATGGAACCGTGCTGGAGAGTTTGCCGTTTTTTGATTTTTGAATGTGAAAATATTTAGAAGAAAGTAAACAGGTAAAAGGATAACGTAGTTACATGAAAAACATGCAGTATGTGCGCCAGAAAATAGGCAATGTATAGTATGCGAGCTACTTCAAAAATTATATATATTTACACAATATATAATAGTAAATAAATATAGTTAAAAAAAAATAAAAAACACGCTTTTAAAGCATATCTAACTAAAAAGAGAAAAATGGAAATGCTGATTTCATTGTCTAAAACAAGATGTAAAATAAACTAGTGCAAAGCTTGAAGCGAACGACATGTGTGCAAATAATTCGGTGCCAAACTAGTTTAAGCCATGTATAAAATAAATACTTTTTTATTATGCAATTTCCTGGTGGTGTGCATATATCTTCTTCTTCTTGATTGGCGTAGACACCGCTTACGCGATTATAGCCGAGTTAACAACAGCGCGACAGTCGTTTCTTCTTTTCGCAACGACGCGCCAATTAGATATTCCAAGTGAAGCCAGGTTCTTCTCCACTTGGTCCTTCCAACTGAGTGGAGGTCTTCCTCTGCTTACCCCGGCGGGTACTGCGTCGTGGTGTGCATATATCACAATTTAAAATTCAGCACAGACGAGTAGCCAGCAGCAGGTTTAGCAGAGAGCAAAATTACTCCTGAGCCCGATGTAATTAAGCACTAAGTTTTGCTACCTTGCCAATTTTGTAAAAAACACAAAAATTCGAAAATCCAGAAAGCCACATTGGCAAGATAGGAATTTCTTTTGCGGTTTCCTAAACACTCACATTTATGGCAAATACTACAATTTTCATATGCATTTATTTGTACCAATACTAAACTTTTCTTTATTTCATTCGTATATTTTGATATTTATCCCTCTCTGCCGCTCATTCTAGCACACACCTCTAATGCCACCGCACGTCACGTACACGCCACTGTTGTACCATTATGCCGACTATCAAACACAGTTAGCCTAATCTTCATATATATGGTAACAGCAGACCTTAAACTTTTATTGCTGCTAATTTTGTAGTCCTTAGGTTATAGATATGTTTTCGTTGAACTTGCGAAATTTCGTGTATTAATTTCAATGCTAAAAACAGAATGAAATACCGAGATAATCATTGAAAAAGTTGTAGTCAAAAGAACTAAAGACCAGAAAAGCGCACAATTACTCTTGTCAGCAACAATTACCGAAATACCTCTGCATTTCATTAAAGAGAAGTTTAAAGAAGTGTTTTATTCGGAGTATGAGAGTCCACAGTTTTTGAGCATCTGTTTCATTGCTAAATCGTTTTGGATCATGACCTCTGTAATAGAGACGTCAACATAGACCCTTGATTTAATACGTCTTACAATAAATACACATTCAATTCTACTACACCGAAACATGTACCGATTTCCAGATTTTAAAAAATATATAGTATCGTTTTAGGCTGAAATATGTTGTTCAGGACCAAAACACACCAAGCATTTTATAAGAAACTTTGATAAACTCAGCCATAACTTATTAAGGCATAGTTAAACCTATAACACATAATTAGTAATTAACAAAAAGTAAAATATTGAAGTACAAAAAAATTATATTTAAATGTACAAACTTGAAATATTACAGCTTATTGATATCAGTTTCTTTACTTTGCATATATTTTTGGAAAAACATTTTCTGAAAGTTGTCTTAAAACAGTTGTAAGAAAATGAAAATAATTCAAAAGCTGCAGTGCAAATTATATGAGCATATAGTATACGTGTATATCTCAATGTTTCTTTCGAACAAGCTTAGATAAGTATTTATGTATGCTAACATCATTGAATTTTTCACAGCAAACATTGCATATAGTTTACATGCTAAATTAAGTGGTTTTCCTTTACTATACAAACTTATATAAACCAAAATGTTTATAAAAGCATATGCGTATTTATTTATAAGTTATGTGCAATATCAGCCTCTCTTTTATTCAAAATAACTTCAAATCCTCCTTAATTATTTCTTTATTTAAATTCTTAAGGAAACTCTTTTTCAGGCAAAGTACACTAAAGCTTTCAAGGGTCCAGGAAAGTTTAAGTAACTATGCTATGTTTATTTAAAGCTTACACTTTGCTCCAAGAAATATTTTAATAAAAACTAATAGAATTCTAGTACAAATTATTCTAGTATTTTAAATTATTCAAATAATCACTATATACTTCTAAGGTAAAATTTATTTTAAAATTGTACTAAATTTTTAATTTTGTTAATGGCAAATATATCAAAAATAAGAACAAACAATTTAATTTTTAAAATTCAATTTGAAAAAATATCTCGACAATTTATTTGGAACACAAAATGTTGGCTTCCCTTCAAAAGAGGCTTCAGAATATGCTAAGCGCGGCATATGCTGTGCGCTGCAGTGACAATCCTGATGTTTTGCACTCCGATTTCCTTTGATTTCGTTACTCTTTTCACGGTATTCACTTTGAAGCCGCTTTTATTTTGCTCTACAAAGTAGTGATTAGGTGAAAGAAATTCAAATCTATGGCGGAAAATTAAGCAAACATGAAATGTATACTTTAAATGTATTTTTTTGTGTATAGTACTGTAGCATATATGATAAGCTAAGGACGCTTTTTCAGCGAAAAGAAAAGTTTGTGAGTCGAAACTTGTTTTCGCTATTATTTTCTTAATATGAAATATAAATCGTCAGTATATAAAAATCTAATCCATTTGCTCCTGTAAAACTATCTCAATTTTGTTTAATATATTTGAAAGAGGGTACTTTCAATTTGAAAAAGCAATTTTTCCATAAAAACTTAAACAACAAACAATTTGGTATCTTTTTCATGAGCCATTATTTCATTATCACCACTTGTTTGTTCTTTTCGGAGATATTAATATTAAAATGAACATAATTTAACGAAATGAAAGTGTGATGTAAACTCAACGCAAAAAGGCTGTATTGAAGATAGTGGCTATGTCAAGAAATGGGCAACCCCAGAATCAGAAATAATTATATTAAGGATATATAGCTTTAGACCTCATTTGATTAATGAAAACGCGTTAACTTTATTCCATTTCTTATATTTTTACTAATCCAAAGAGTTTAAGGGAGTTTAATTTCAATAGCGTTTTATAAATTTTCGCTTAATGGAAATTTGTGGCCGTAGCATTAGTCTGATTCAATCTGCAGTACCATCTTTTCCATTGTACATAGTTTCATAGTATATCAATTTGAACTTGATTGAAGTCATCTCTTGCACAGGCAGATGGAAGGACAGGCATTCATCCGGCTTTCAGCACGTTTCCTCATCTTCACCGTTAACATATATACACCACTTAAAAAAATAGTATCACGTTGTTCTTAACTTATAAATTCTTAATTTATTTTTTAAAATCTATGTCGTCCTCTCCAAAGTAATCACCGTTGTTCCAACACACATATGTGAACGTTTTTTTTGCAATGCTCGAAACAGTCGTCAAAGTCAATTTCATTCAAACGACCGTCAATTTGAGTTTAACGAATCAGGCCAATACGATTGTTACGGTAGGATATTGGTGGAAATTTTATTGAAAAATCTCCGAATGCACTTTGTGCACTTCAAAAAGACAAGCTTATACTAAATACTAATAATCAGTTTGATGTCACATTTCGCACAGATGTCCCTGACAGTGATATCATCCTAAAAAAACAAAAATATTTCATCGAATGGGTTTTCGCACGAAAAAAAAATTAAAAAGTAAGGAAGAACTAAGTTCGGGTGTCACCGAGCATTTTATACTCTCGCATCAAATACCGTATTTGTGTAAAGTTTTATTCTGCTATCATCATTGGTTCCTAATGGATATATTATACAGAGAAGGCATCAAGGAAAAGTGTTAAATAATATGTTGTATATAAATTTTTAAATTTCTATATTGTACTTTGTATTTGTTTTTTATACATTTTATACATTTTTATACATTTTATACCCTTAACAAGGTATATTAAGTTTTCCACGAAGTTGTGAACAAACAGAAGGAAACGTCCAAAGCCCATTAATTCAAAAATTGGAGCTGTTATTACATCCACATATTATTTTCCATATTAAAAGCTGGAAAAAACTGTTAAAGATAATTCACATATTTCTAACCTAAAACTCTAATTAAACGTTTTTGAGTTTAAATAAGACATGGACGTTAGTTTAATCGTATATATAGTACATAGAATATCCTTATTAAAAATAAAATTTCCTTACCAGAAGATAATCAAATTTTGGAACACGAAGTATGCGTGAAAATAATTTAATTTCCAAAATGTGATTTTTTAATTTTTAATTTGCGAAATAGAAGTTTGGGAATTATATTTTGTTAAGATTTTCGATTTTATTGAAATTTGAATTCAACTTATCATATAAGTTTCATTTTGTATTTTTAACTCAGGTAGAGAGCTTTAAAAGCTTTAAACCTAAAATTAGTGTTAGCGCTAATTCCTTTTCGTAACTCAGGAGTAGCTCAAAAGAATGACTGATATTACTAACTTAATCAGTACTGTAGCACCAACAGATAAACTACGCTAATATAGACTAATGTCGTTGTATGTTCGTGTTATCGGTGCGAAGATGAGCTTGGAACAAAGAACCAACATTCAATTTTGCTTTAAAATTGGTAAAACTTTTACCGAAACGTTTCAATTGATGAAACAAGTTTATACCGATGATAACATATATAATATAAATGACGATCAACATGTGTGGCCAATCAAAATCCGTGATCACGGGAAATTCCATTGATACTGTGCGTGAATTCATCAAAAATCAGACGAAATCATCATTGAAATCATCAGTGAAATTCATGGAAATGGAATTGAACATCTCAAAAACATCGATTTATCGCATTTTGACCAAAAATTTGGGCTTACGAAAGGTGTGTGCAGGGTTTGTTCCACACAAATTGACTGACGACGAAAAATTGCTCAGAATTCAACATTCGAAGAACGATTACTCGACCAAAAATCACATTTTAACCATTAAACACTCCCCGTTTTTTATAAAGTGCCGTTTACTTTGGAACACGCCTAGTATGTGTGTGTTTGTTTATTTCGACCAGTGGATTGTTGCTGTGCTGCGTTGTCTTTGGCAGTTAGAAGTTGGCACAGTTTTCTCTTTCAACTTTTATTTACCTTGCAAACTGGTAATCGGCTTACTTACAGTCACAAATGGTTGTGGACATGGATGTGTTGGTCTTATTGCCAAAAGATACACCTATGCATAGTAGGGTACTTCAAACAAATTTTTTAAATTCTTTTCCAACTCTCACCCCCTAAAATTTTAGTGATTGACAAACAAAAAATCCTCCCTCAAGCCGGGTGTTGTAGCTTAACTCTAAGGGGTCGCTATTTTTTTTTAAGTTTCTATACACTGGCCAAGAGGAAGAAAAGTCATCTTAATATATGCATATAGCTGCGTGCATGTGCGTGTGTGCACCAGCCAAAACAGATAGTAAATTGCCGAAAGGAGCAAAAAAAGCACATACACATACATACAATCAACATAATTCACCTATACACACACACACACAACCGTACTCTCCTCTTCCCTCCGAGTATACTAGAAGGTGTTTATGAACAGATCCTCGATGAATAAGTCCAGGACGCCCTTACTACTACACCAAATGTGATGACAGGCGACTTTAACGCGTGGGCAATCGAGTGGGGTAGTAGCAAGACAAACAGACGGGGTAATGTTCTGCTCAAAACTTTCGCCTTACTAGATGCTGTGCTGCTTAATACGGGAGGTAGAAATACCTTCGAGAAGAATGGCCGCGGATCGATTATAGATGTTACGTTCGCCAGCAACTCACTGACTCGATCTGCACGTTGGAAAGTTTGCGACTTCTACGCACATAGCGATCATTAAAAAATCTCAATGGTTTTTGAGACACGAAAAAATAGTTAGGGATGCACAGTTTTAAATCACTCCAATTACCTGTCGCGAAAGACGTATAAATTGTTCCGGTAACGAAAAAAACGTTCGTTCGGTTCAACGGTTCACATAGAAGAGAGTTCTTTATTTCACTTAATCTAATTGCTAAGCCTAAATCTTAAAACTAACAGCTTAAACTAGTGACAAAATAAATATGTAGTAAAAAAGGGGTAAGTATAACTCTACGACTTTCGTTAAATATTGTAACAGATTATGGTAAGTATTAAGGTAAGTAATAGATTGTTATTATGAATGCATTATTAAGGTAAGTATTTTATAATACATTTTCTTAATTTAATTTTAAATAATTCAATATTTTTCAATTAATTTAATCATTTTTGTTTTAGATATAGATATGTCGATTACGCAACAATCTATGCTTGCAAGTGTAAAAAAAGGCAAAATACATCCGGAAGGTCCGCTTGCTGGTGGAACGAGGAGATTAGCGCACTAAGAAGCGAGTGTCACAAAGCGAGATGCCTCTGCCAAAGAAGTTTAGGTACGCCAGAACACAAAAGAATGCGAGAATATTTTAAAAGAAAGCAAAATGAGCTCAAAAAGGCTATTAAAAGAAGTAAGACCTTAAGCTTCAAAGAACTATGCGAGAAGGTAGATGAAAATCCGTGGGGAGATGCCTATAAAATAGTAATGGCAAAGGTCAAGATTGGTAAAAACCAGGCACCAACCTGTGCTACACTGCCAGAAAAGGTGGTGAAAACGCTTTTCCCATCGCAAGAGCAGCATACGAGCAGAAGAATACCATCCGTGGTCGAAGTTGGAACAATCGACGAGGAGGAGGTAGTAGAAGTGGCGGAAAGTTTCATGAACACAAAGGCGCCAGGACTTGACGGCATCCCAAACAAGCAAGAAGGCCTCGCTGAAATTTTTTCTAGTAGTCTAAACGAAGGCTTTTTCCCAAGAGTGTGGAAGAAGCAGCGCCTGGTTCTCCTTCAGAAGCCCGGCGGGCGAGCCGAGTGCTTATAGACCACTTTGTATGATTGATACGATGGCCAAAATATTGGGGAAGTTGATTTGCAAACGTTTGGAACGTCACCTAGAAGGAGAGCTGTCTGGCTTGTCTGAAAATCAATTTAGTTTCCGAAGACATCGATCCACTATGGACGCAGTCGGAAAATTTACGGACATTACGGCCACGGCCATAGAGTGAACCAGGTGGATGCATGGCGATAAAAAATATTGCGCAGTTGTCACACTCGACGTCAAAAATGTTTTTAATTCTGCACCCTGGCCACATATAATTAGGGCTTTAGAAGCAAGAAACACTCTCGGATATCTACTAAGGATAATTAGCAGCTATCTGCCCGATAGACTGCTACTGTACGAAACCGATGCCAGCCCAAAAAGCTACGTGGTAACAGGTGGAGTACTGCAGGGCTCCGTATTGAGCCCATTACTCTGGAACGTGTTATACGACGGGGTGCCAAAAGAAGCCCAAATAATTGGCTATTTGGACGACATTGCTATGACGATAGTTGCGAAAGAGTTCTTCCAAAGCGCATGTTGAGAAAGCCTGTAGCAAGGCAGCTACTGTAATGGCTAACACTGGTGGGCCCAGTCCAAGGAGAGCCCTACTAGCTAAAGTAAATCAGTCAACACTGATATATGCGGTCCCTATATGGGGAAAAGCACTGCGCCAAAAACCAAATGCCAATAAGGCAAAGGCAGTGACCAGGCTATGCGCCATCAGAGTGGTCTGTGCATTCAGTACGGTCTCACATGAAGCGGCCAGTATCGTTTCTGTTATTATGCCTCCGGACTTAATGAGTGTGGCCTCAGAGTTACGTAGAGCCTACCTAAAATCTAAGGATATGAATAGGCGTCTAACAGCTAACGAGCAAAAAAAGGAGAGACAGGTTAGCCTCGAAGAGTGGCAAGGACAATGGAACGCGGCAGAAAAAGAAAGATGGACACACAAGCTCATTAAGAACGTATCAGCTTGGATTGGGAGACAACATGGGGAGACAAACTTTTATCTGACACAATTCTTGACAGGCCATGGCTTTTTAAGGGAATACCTTTACAGATTCGGCCACAATGATGACACAAAATGTTCATTTTGCAACAGTGCCAACGGAAACGCCGAGCATATCTCTTTCTTTTGTTCAAGATATGAAGTGGAGAGAACTACCATCGAAGGAATAATAAACCAAAGGATGACGCCCGACAACATTATAGGCCACATGCTGCAATCAAAGTTGGTATGGGCGAAAATGAAAGAGTGGGCCGCAATATCGATGCACGAACTCAGGATAAGAGAACGACAGCAACGAAGCTTGAGACCAGCTGAATAACCACGAAAGGAGTTTCTGAAGGGGCATTCCTGCCCAGCTTGGTCCTGCGAAGTATTACCTAACGGCGGTCCCGCAGGGCCAAATACAAGCTAACGCAGCCGGAGTTGAGGGTTTAATACGTAGGCGTACTGCTACGCAAGTCCAGTTAAGTTAGATAAGACTAATTGGTCGTGAGCCCGAAAGATGTGTATCTTTGTATGGTGCATGCTGCCTACGGCAGTATCTTCTGGAAGATTCCAACTCCGACAAAAAAAAAAACACACACAACTGTACTTGCATATATGTATATGTGGCGGTTAAGGTGTCCATAAATAAAACACTATTTAACCAACTACTTAATTTTATTATATTTATTTACTTACAAGTGTAGCAATGTAAATGTGATTACTGTATTATGTTGTGGGCATTGATGAATCACCTTTGGAGGAGGCAGCGGAACGTGATTTAAAGACGCAGAATGAGCTCCTGACCAAAGAAGTCGAGCAGTTAAAGCTAATGATCGTGCAACTTAARTMAAGCAATGTAGTAGGCGGCGCCACTGATGTGACAGAAAACGACGATTCATCGAATAGCGGAGCTTCGAGAACTTTAACAACAAATAATAGCGGCGGCGCTTCCAACGACAGCGGCGCATTGAACAACGGCAGTGGCGCTTTGAATATTGACAGCGCTATGAACGACAGCGGCGCTTTGAAC
>NW_017536408.1:10506-24418 GCF_001853355.1 Bactrocera latifrons | reverse complement strand
TAACAGTGTTGAATATGAAAGTGTAAACGATGAAGGTAAACATAAAGTGGGCGGGTTCAAAAAAGATTGTAATAAAAATTGTAAAGTAGAAAAGTGTATAGTTACGTTAAATGAAACAAATGATAGAAAAACAAAAGTGGGTGATATAAATAAAACTGAGTGTATTGTTGACGAAACAAATGATAGGAAAATGATAGTTGATGCAAATAAAAATAAAACGTTAACTGATGTGAATAAAAGAAAAGAGATAATTGATCGGAAAAATAATCTGAGTGATAATCGTTGTAAAACACATATGGTTACAAATTGTATTGTTGATGAAATTAAAAAATTGGGTGATAAGAAATTAGATCAAATTATTGAAATGGAAAGTAACAGTGAAAATAATGAAAATTCTAGATATATAAAATGGTTAATGCTGATTGATTTTGATAAGGGAAAGAACTAAGTTTGAATGTGGGAAAAAATATATCACATCCAATTTGTACAAAATTAAATAAAATATTTACAAAACTGTATGTACAGGCCGAACGTCCTGATGAACCATTGGTAAAGTTTAACATGAGACTCGTATTAGAAAACATAAAACCTTTTCATTATTCCCCGCGGCGATTATCGTATGCAGAAAAAGGGGAGTTGYAAAAGTTGATAGATGAGTATTTAGCAAGGGGATATATCAAACCAAGTGAGTCCGAATATACGTCGCCGATTGTATTAGTAAAAACAAAACGGGAGATCTTAGAATGTGTGTTGATTACCGAACGCTGAATAAAGTAACCGCGAAAGATAATTATCCGCTTCCATTAATTGATGACGAAAAAAAAAATATTCACAAAGCTTGATCTTAAGAATGGTTTTTTTTCATGTTTATATGCATCCGTTGGGCCAATTTCAATTTGCGAGAATGCCTTTTGGACTTAAAAATGCACCATCGATGTTTCAAAGGTTTATACACAAAATATTTGCAGAAATGATAAAGAGGGAGAAGTTATAGCGTATTTAGACGACATCATGATTGCAACAGAAAACTTAGAGAATCCAAATTCTAGAAAAATAAGATAACTCAAAACAAACTTGAATTAAGGTTAGACAAGTGCGAATTTCTACAAACAAGCGTGAATTATTTGTGTTATATTGTTGACGGTGAAGGAGTAAGGGCGGATGACAAAGGACTAGAAGCGATAAAAAATTTTCCGGTGCCAAAAAACGTTCATACAGTACAAAGTTTCATAGGTTTGTGTTCGTATTTCAGGAGGTTTGTKAAGGATTTTTCTGTTCTAGCAAAGCCTCTGTTCGACTTGACAAAAAAAGAAAAGATATTTTCGTTGGGGCAAAAGAATTAGAATGCTTTGAGCTTTTGAAATCTAAATTGCTAGGCGCCCCGGTACTTGCGTTGTATGACCCGAATGATTACACCRAGTYACATTGTGATGCAAGTTCGATAGGATTAGGGGCTATTTTATTGCAAAGGAAAGAAGATGGAAAGATGCACCCAATTTTTTATTTTTCGAAAAGAACTATAGAAGCAGAGACACGATATCACAGCTTCGAGTTGGAAGCTTTAGCAATAGTTAGCGCTTTGAAACGATTTCGTGTGCACCTTCAAGGAAAACCCTTCAAGATCATAATAGATTGTAATTCACTTGCACTTACATTGAATAAAAAAGAACTTAACCCTAGAATAGCACGATGGGCTTTAGAGTTACAAAACTTCAATTATACGTTGGAGCATCGAGCGGGAAAACACATGCAGCATGTTGATGCTCTAAGTCGGTCCAGTAATATTCTAGTAGTAGAAACAAATACCTTTGAGGAAAATTTGATTATATGCCAAGGAAGAGATGAGAATTTAAAAAAGTGGAAAAAACTATTAGAAGAAAAAGAACATAAGTTATTTGAGATGAGAAATGGGGTTTTGTATAGAAAAAAAATGATGGCAGAGTTTTATTTTGTGTTCCACAAGATATGGAGGGTAATGTAATTTACAAATATCGTGACGAGGTTGGCCATGTCGGAATAGATAAAGTAGTAGAATTAATATCGAAAAGCTATAGGTTCCCTAAGTTGAGAAAAAAGGTTGATAGACACATAAAAAATTGCTTGAAATGTATTGTATTCTCTTCCAAAAGTGGGGCGCAGGAGGGTTTTTTACACAGCATTCCAAAAGGAAGAATTCCTTTTGAAGTTGTTCACATTGACCAWTTCGGTCCGATTGATAACTCATTAAAAACGAAACACATTTTTGTCGTCATTGATGCATTTACAAAGTTTGTCAGACTTTACCCTACCAAAACAACAAACACTAAAGAAGCGATTCAAGCATTGCAAAGTTATTTCCGGATTTATAGTCGTCCTAAATGCATTGTGTCTGATAGAGGAAGTTGTTTTACATCTGCTGAATTTAAAGAATTTTTAGAACAAAACTCGGTTCTCCACAGGCAAATGGTCAGATAGAGCAGGTAAATAGGAGTTTGGGACCAATGATATCAAAAATGTTAAATACAGATAAACGATACAACTTTAATGCGGTAATAGAAAGTATAGAGCATGCTTTTAATAACACGATACATAGGACAACCGGGGAGTACCCGAGCGTAATGTTGTTCGGTGTAAACGAAAGAGGTGAAATTGTTGATTCGCTGAAAGAAAATTTAAGAGAAGTTGAAAAGTCATATGAAAATCGAATTTTGCAGGATATTCGTGAGAAGGCAAGTGTAAAACAAGAACAGTTGCAACAGTATAATACAAACTTTGTTAATAAAAAAAGGCGAGCGCCAAGAAAAAATGTAAAGGGAGATTATGTGGTTATAAAATATTTCGATTCTCACATAGGGGTGTCTAAAAAACTGATTCCTAAATCTAAGGGACCGTATTGTATTGAAAAAGTTTTACGAAACGATCGTTAYTTACTTAGAGATGTCGACGGGTTTCAACAGTCTCGAGTCCCATACCACGGGGTATGGGCAGTTGGAAATATAARACCATGGTTCAAAGGACGCGAAGTCTAGTCAGTCACTTGAGATCAGGTGATCTCATGGTCAGGACGGCCGAATTGTAGCAATGTAAATGTGATTACTGTATTATGTTGTATCGTTACCTTATTTTGATGTTAATTGAATAAGCAATCCTGTTGTACTTTTGAAATTGTATCGATTTAGAAAAACGGCTAATTAGTGCCATTTTGAGTGCAGTAAAAGGTGCTGATGTTGGAGGATCAACGATAATGTCTTCCACTTCTGCCGCATGTCTTGTGTCGAGGATGGAAACCGAGTAGTAAAATTTGTCAAGATCTCTTACCACTCCCAGAATCCTAAACTGTGCTTCGATTTGGGCAATCCACAGCGATGGCTTGTCAGGATTAAACTGTATAGGGCGTATGACGTTAGATGTTGGTTGTAGAGGTTTCCTGTCTTCGGAATTGTCTTCCGATGGTGACTGCTTTATGTTGGTCATCTTGGTACCGGGTTGGTACTAAATATGATGTGACAGCTTTAGTGTTCTATTGCTCAAGCCGCGTGGCGTGATATAGTCGAGTATGCGCGTGCAACTCCTATATCGGGATTTTCTCTGACAGTAGTGGCTCACCAATATTGAGGTTATAATGCGCACATTGGAATAACGTGTTACCAATGTAGCAGTTAGTCCATAAATCACGTTGATTTTTAGTTTGTACGCCGGGCGTAGGACATCGGGTGATTTTAACGTCGGTATATTTCATTAATTTCGGTCGTCGGGGTCACCAATGTGGCGGTTAAGGTGTCCATAAATAAAACACTATKTAACCAACTACTTAATTTTATTATATTTATTTACTTACAAGTAAATCCGACTTACAAATATATTATTAATACGAATATAAATGTTTTATGTTGAGTGCAAAAGAACACGTGTGGTCTCGTTCGATGATCAAAAGGAATAGGACGAATTATAGAAGCTAATATGAGGTGAACATAATTGTAGCGGGATTAAATATTTTAGTTTGCTGAATACATTGTTACCAGATGAAAGTAGTTAAGTAGTTACAATATTAGAAATAGTTACTAAGTGGATCTATTACAATTTGGAGAGATGCTAATCGCTACATATACAAACATATATTGACAAATATTCTTCTGCTGCCTTGCTCGGTTTTCATTCACATTTTCGTAATGCGATTGTAAAAGCGCGCTTATCTACACATCATACGTATATGCTCGTGGGTTTTTGTATGTGTTTGCCTTTTTCAAGTTGGTAAAACTGTCAGGTAAACAATCGAAATATTTGCGCTTAAAGTCCTACAACAAAAGTTAGATAGCTGTTAAATCGTACGTGTATTGGTTAACAAATGTTCACTTTTGCTTTATTTGTGTGCGTGGCTGTGACTGAAGAGAGAGGGAATTCTTACCGCCAGCAACTGGCCATTAAGCCAATGACTTTACTGTTGCTGGTTTCTAACTCTTTTTGCGTTCGGATGCCCAGTGTGGCAAGAAACACTTGCATGAGTGCGGTAGCTGTTGTTGCAATCACTCATGCACATATATATTATGAGTGACTCACAACTTTTACTCGCTCTCTCCTCCTTGTCTCTTACCAGCCTTGATTCTAAATCTTTGCGCTGAAAGCTGTCTAACACGTCTTGTCTGAAATTTTCATTCTATTGCTCTCTTGCGACGAACCTATGCTTTCCATACATTCGTCTACACGTATATATAATATATACAGCTTTAATGGTTTTGCCCATTTCTTTATTTCTTTTTAGTGTATCGTCCAGCTTTAGAGAAGAATTGAGTTCATTCCTTGTAATTACCAATGAATAACACATAAAAGGTTAAAATAAATAAATAAAGTGAAATTAATTGCCAGTATTTCGTAAAATATCTTAGAATGCAGAGAAGTATATGACTATATAAAATGCGCAAAAAACGATAAATTTAGGGAATACATCGAATGGATAATGGCGGCAGCCATTCATTTCAGAGAGTTCTAAGAGTTGGGTATTCTAATACTATGCAGTTTGTCACGAAAAAGAATCTTAACCAAAATAGATAGGGTAGTCTAATATAAGAATCCTTTTCAAAAAGCACTGAAAATTATTTAGGACTCAGTTTTTCGACTCTCTATGTAAAATGAAGGGAAAGTACTACCTTTCTAACTTGCAATCCACCATTATTATATTTTTATATATTTAACAAGCTGTGGAATTTAACAGATGACAGTCAATTAACATAACTAGTTTCCATTTGGGAGAAATTGTCCTACATTAAGAAGTTTTTTTTTTTGAGAAGGAGGTATTCTGATTAACCTCCCTAGAGGGAGGTTTAACTATGTCCCTGTATTCTGTTGGCCCGATTTAAGTAGGCGGTCATTTAATACTGTACACTCTTCGTCTTTAATCGTCAATCCGTCAAGAATAGCCCTTGATACAGTCAATGACACCCATTTTAAGGACGCCCATCTGTTACTGTACTATTTCATTCTAACGCATTGACACACCAAGTGTCAATAAAAATGAAAATATGTTTGCCTACAAAACCACCCATAAAAAGCAGACATATGAATGGCACAGAATGAGAAACATACTAGAATACACATAAGATGTTATTTTGGCGATAGTACAAAGTGATCGATTTATTGTAGGGATTATTGTAAATCTTCTAAACAAAATGCAGTTACATTTATGATATTAAAGATCTGGCCTTAAACTAATTATATACGACATATCTACAAAATACTCGGTGGAAGAGGTGAATAGGTGCTTACAGCTTGAATGAGTTCAACCATTTAATTATCAATTATGCTTTCATCTGCATAACGAAACTGTTTCAAATTGTCACATGCACACACTATCACACATACGTACAAACAATGCCCAACATAAATTGCTTAAGGATAATCAAAAATATCGAAATTTCTTCCCTGGAAGCACAGTTTTAGTCGGGTTTTCGATCAAACTCTCAATGACTAAGCTATACACATGCACACTTCATTTGCTGCTCTTGACGCTAACAACAATAGTTGGCTGCTTCAAATAAGAAATCTGCACCTGCTGACCACTTATGCACTCAACAACATTGTACAAAATAAACACACACCAACAGCGTTCCAAAAAAGAGCGCTATGATTCCTTAAAAAAGGAATAATTTTTAAGGAAATTCAAATGTTCTTTATGTAATGTCAATTACAATCGATACAAATTTTCTTCTTCTTGTTTATTGGCGTAGACACCGCTTACGCGATTATGGCCGAGGTAACAACAGCACTCCAGTCGTTTCTTCTTTTCGCTGCATTTTGCCAATTAGATATTCCAACTGAAGCCAGGTTCTTGTCCTTCTTGTCCTGGTCCTTCCACCCGAGTGGAGGTCTTCTTCTGCTTCCCCCGGCGGGTACTGCGTCAAATACTTTCAGGGCTAGAGTGTTTTCGTCCATTCGGACAACATGAATTAGCCAGCGTAGCCGCTGTCTTTTAATTCGCTGAACTATGTCAGTGTCGTCATATATCTCATACAGCTTATCGTTCCATTGAATGCGATATTCGCCGTGGCCAACGCGCAAAGGACCACAAATCTTTCGCAGAACTTTTCTCTAAAAACCTGGCAACGTCGACTCATCGGTTTTTGACATCGTCCAAGCCTCTGCACCATACAGCAGGAGTGACTTATAGAGTTTGGTTCTTGTTCGTCGAGAGGAGAACTTATTTCTCAATAATCACCCCGTCCGTTGTAACACCTGTTGGAGAAAGTTATCCTATGTTGGATTTCCAGGCTGACATTGTTGGTGGTGTTTTAATTGGTTCCAAGATAAACGAAATTATTTACAATTTCAAAGTTATGACTGTCAACAGTGACGTGAGAGCCAAGTCGCGAGTGCCACGACTGTTTGATGAGAGGAGATATGTCGTCTTGCCTTCGTTTACTGCCAGACTCATTTGCTTTGCCTCCTTGTCCAGTCTGGAGAAAACAGAACTAACGGCGCGGTCGATGATATCAATATCATCGGCATACGCCAGCAGCTGTGCAAAAGATTCTATATTCATATAAAATATTGTACCTTCTAGATGAAGTTCTCCAGCTCGAATTCCTTTCTCCAGTAGCAGGTTGAAGAAGACGCACGATAGGGAGCCACCTTGTCTGAAATCTCGAACGGTTCGGAGAGGTTCTTGGCGATCCTGACAAAGCTTTTGGTGTTGCTCAACGACAGTTTACACAGCGGTATTAGTTTTGCGGGGATACCAAATTCAGACATCGCGGCTTAAAGGCAATTCCTTTTCGTGCTGTCGAAAACAGCTTTGAAATCGACGAAGTGGTAGTGTGTGTCGATACTCCTTTCACGAGTCCTTACCAAAATGTGGCGCATGGTGAATATCTGGCCGGTTGTTGATTTTTCAGGTCTGAAGCCACACTGACAAGGTCCCATCAGCTTGTTGACGGTGGGCTTTAATCTTTCACACAATACGCTCGATAGAACCTTATATGCGATATTGCGGACGCTTATCCCACGATAGTTGGCGCAGATTTTGGGGTATCCCATTTTGTGGATTGGACAGAGCACACTTAAATTCCAAAGTGGGGCATGCTTTCGTCCGAGTGTATTGCAAAAAAAAAAAAAATAACACTGATGCATGCCCATAATCAGTTCGCTGCCGCCGTATTTGAATAGCTCGGCTGGCAATCCATCGGACCCCGCTGCTTTGTTGTTCTTCAGACGGGTAATTACTATTCGCACTTCTTCATGGTCGGGCAATGGAACGTCTGCTCGCTATCTATTGGGAAACCAGGTTCACCTCCTACTGGTGTTGTACGTTCACTGCCATTCAGCAAGCTGGAATTAAAGTATGCTCTGGGCATCGGTGACTAGATTACCTTTCTGGTTCTATAAGAGTATGCTCCGGTCTTGAAGAGTTTTGTTAGCCGCCTCAATTTTTCGTACTATTTTCAAGCATTACCCCTGTCGGTTTTTCATACTCACGTATTTCAGCCTCTTTCTTTTTCTATCTGCAAATGCGTCTCTATTGCTTCAACTCTCAGTATCTACGCTATCCCGCACGTGTTGTGGTCGATCGTAAAGTTGCGAGGTAGGCAGTATGTTTTCTCTCCGCTGCGACACGGCACTCCTCGTCGTAACAGCTGTTCTTTTGTACTTTCCGAAAACCAATGGTTTCGGTTGCGGCTGTACGTAAAGAGTTGGAAATGCCGTCCCACAGTTCCCTTATACCGAGTTGTTGACGAGTGCTCTCAGAGAACAGGAGTGCAAGACGAGTGGAAAATCGTTCGGCTGTCCGTTGTGATTGCATCTTCTCGACGTCGAACCTTCGTTGTGTTTGACGGCGTGCGTTTTTCGCTGCACAGTGGCGGGTGCGAACGTTGGCTGCAACAAGGAAGTGGTCCGAGTCGATGTCAGGTCCTCGGAGCGTACGCACATCGAAAACCTGGAGACGCGCCTATCTCGCAACGTTACGATCGACCACAACACGTGCGGGATGGGATAGATACCGGGATAGTTGTAGAGGGAAGCGAGACGCATTTGCAGACAGAAAAAAAGAGGCCGAAATGCGTGAGTGCGAGAGCTTGATAAGCTGGCCGACAGGGGTAATGCTCGAAAATTTTACGAAAAAATGCGGCGGCTTACAGAAGGTTTCACTTGGAATATCTAGTTGACGCCACGTAGCGAAAAGAAGAAACGACTGGCGCGCGGTTCTTAACTCGGCAATAATCGCTTAACCGGTGACTACGCCACTCAATAAGGAGAAGAAAGCTTAGTAAATTTGACATAAAGAGATAAAAGGCACTCTATATCCTTACCCTGATTCTAAGCAACCTCCCCACCAATTTTCAGTAAAATCAGTTCAGCCGTTCTTGAGTTATAAATGGTGCGTGTTTTACCCGGTAATTTACTAAAGTAATTTAAACGAGGTTAACTATAAACCATTGATGTTTTAATTTTACTGAACGATTTGTTACATATAGGATTTATTTTTATTAAGAGCATTTTAAGCTTTAAAGACAGTAAAAATTAATTATTTGCTAAGGAACATAAGCAATTATTTCGTAATAGCACACAAAACGAACATACGTGGAAGTAAAGATATATGAAATGATGTCGATGTGGGTGCACTATGACGTATGTGTGACATTAAAGTCGTAAATTTCTTGCGCAAAACTGAAGTGCTTTGCGCACGTAGTGAAACCCTGTATGTGTTATACAGGGTGGCTGATGAAAGCCGATAGCCAAAAAAAAGTTAATACCTTTTTTTCTATTTAATGAATCTGGTTAATTTTTATTTTATTTTGTAGATTGACTTTTACATTTAATAAAATGGATAACTGAGACACTGAAACAAGAATTTCAGTTTCAACAAACTGAACGCTGCAGACTTGCCGATTCGCTTGGAATTTTTCCAGAAGGTGCTTTAAATGGTGGAAGAGGATGGAAACATGTTGAACTGTCTTTTCATGTCTGACGAGGCCCATTTTGATTTAATCGGCAACATAAAAAAACAGAATTGTCGAATATGGAGTGCTTCCAACCCACAGATACACCATGAGACGGAATTGCATCCACTTCGTGTCACAGTGTGGTGTGCAGTTTCATCAGGCTGCATTGTCGGGCCATACTTCTTTGAAGAAAACGGTCACACCGTTACGGTTACTGGAGACCGTTACTTGAGCATGTTGAGAGAGTTTTTCTATCCGAATGAGAATCTCTTTCAACTCTGTGTGGTTTCAGCAAGATGGTGCAGGTCCTCACATAGCCCAACCTTTTATGACAGAATTGCGACGAAAATTGCCCAACAAGCTGATATCCATAAACTCCACATTCCGTTGGCCACCCAGGTCGCCTGACCTTACTGCACCTGACTTTTTCTTGTGGGGTTATTGCAAAAAGGAAGTCTACAAAGCAAAACCAAAAAATTTGAATGAATTAAGGCAATCCAAGAATCCGAGAAACAATTGCGGCTATTCCTGTCTCAACTCTCCAAGCAGTAATGAACAACTTTTTGGTAAGATGCCTCACATGCATCAGCGAGCAGAGGGGGGCATTTAAATTCCATTATTTTTAAAACTAATTAAGCTATATTTAATAAAATTGAATGAGCTTCAACATGAATAAAAGAAAAATGAATTCCGTACACTGAAAAAAAAATATTATTTGAGTTTCTTAATGTAGCAAAATTCATCAGCCACCCGGTATGTAAACCTACTATAATTATGGCATCTTCAGATGACCAGACAATTTAACACGTCATTGGCTACAAGAATGTGTTACTTAATCGCGCTGGTAATAAGCAAAATCACCAGCGTTCATAATAAAAACATGCAAGGAAGGGCTATTTTCGAGCGTAACCGAACATTTTATACAGATCAAAGGCGGGAAAATATTTACAATCGTTGCAAAACTGTTGTTCAAAGAAATTGAACGGTTTACATTGAAATTTGGTATCCTATTAATTATTGCTCATTATGGCTCTTAGACTTTGTTTTATTAATTTTAAAGAAAAAAATCCACTAAATTTCAACTACATAAAAAATATTGCCAACATAAATCGCATACAGTTAGATGGAAAGTTAAAATGTATGGACATCATTAAGTTTGCTAGAATAATTAAATTTAATATTTTTGGTAAAAAGGAGCTATGGTAGGTATTGGCATAGTTTTTTTACTGATTCAAGATCATATTTTTATCAAGAAAAGGTTCTTTCTAAATTTCATTAATCGGTAAAAAAAATCAGCATAGGCACTGTGGACCATAAAGTATCAGGACTTGGAAAGCTATTGTTCGATTTCAACTAATTTTGGAAGTGAGGCGGGAGAGCAAGGTGGGTACACATTCCAATCTATCCCTTCCACACCGCCTACAGGGTAAAATTTAATATATCTGACCCATTTATTTATTGAATTTTTGCACTTTTAGTAGTTTTAACATAACCTCTAAACGGAGAGTTTTTACAGGTCATTTATATATATGTTTATAACACTATAACTATCTCGATTAGTTTTAAGGGAACAAAATCAAGAGTACCATAATGTTGCGAGAGTATAAAAAAGCGAAAGCAGGCACATAAGGAAAAGTTCATTTGTAAGGTAAGTACGTAAGTGGAAAACAACAAACGCAAAGTAAAACCCAATTCGGCGTAAATGCGAGCGCTACCATTAAGCGAGTGGCTCGTTATCCGAAGCAAGTCTATCAATGTAATGTATCAATGTATTGATATAATGTCATGCGCCCCTGGATTATACAAATACTACCAAGGACATATTACTTAATAAGGAACTTGTTGCTGAAATGCCATTATCTTGGCTACGAAGTATACACATTATCACATAAAAACATATGTATAATTGCGGCAGGGTACACAAACTTCAAGGCAGAACAAATATTGAGTGAGTGTACGCAATGTAATGTTGAAAGTGCTGCAAGAACTTAAAGCTTAAAGACATACACACATATATGTAGGTATAGGAGGAGGTAGTGGTACACTTAAATATGCTTTTGAAGTGCTCCGGTGTACTCAGCGGTAATCTGTGTTGTAGGCTACACTACTTAAGTAAGCTAGACACAGATACAAGTAATTTGCTTCAATAAGCTTTTCAAGCAAGAAAAATGGAGTCTACACGTTTGTGAAGTTGAATATATGACCTCTTTAAAATTAAAACACTATAATCTACTAAAGAACACTAACCTATATATATGTACATACACATATAAGTAGTTCAATGTGTATGTACGACCGCTACGCGTCATCACAGTCGCTACCTTCAACACATAGTTGGACTAATGCGATAATTCGCCTGAATGCAGAAGATTATAATAACGGTGACTGAGAGTCGCGCTGAACGCTTAAATTTAATTAAAAATATGTAAAATGACCGCATTTAAACTAAATAAGTTGGCGGATAATAGGTACTGCTGAAATAATGAGGAGATAAAAGTGGAGAACCAAGTGTGGAAGAGAACTAGATAGCAAATGACAGAGAATGGGCTAATAATAGTAACAGTTTTTAATATAAATTTCGCGTAAAACGCATTTGTTGAAATATTTTTTTCTAAGTTGGTATGACTGTGAGTGGTATCTGTGCCAAATGTCACATCACAAATTAATCATTAGCATACGCTTGTTTTTCTGGAGTACATAAGGGGCATACGACGATTTTTACGGTGAGTTAAATTATCCAACGAAGAAGTTACTTTAAATTTTGTGTGCGGAATCAAATTTCTGGCACCAAAACATTCAGAATGTTCGCTGATAATTTTTTGTCACGAGCAAGTGTTTTTCATTGATACAAATTTGAAGGTTTGAAGCATCGTTATCGTACTTTTCTTAAGCATTTCTCTCGACCAATCGACAAGTATATTTTTTGAGCGACCAACAAATAGTGTAAGATACCACATGAAAAAATTAAATTTTTATGCAATATTGAATGAATGCCGGTCCCACTAGTGTTTGTAGTCTCTATATGACGATTGATGATATGACGATCTTGCAATATCAATTTGCGCATTGCATCAACATTTTTCGGAACAAGAACTTATTTTGAAAGAGTTTCACGAAATTTGTCTTGGAATGATTTACAACCCCGTTTGAATTAACCACACTATTGTAAGACACTGGCCTTTTGTAGAGCTTCATCGCCAAACGCTGAATTAAGTCCATCAATGAACCGTTGCTGCGATAATCTGCGTTCAAAGTTGTGAATGATAATCGTGTTTTAATTTCATTTTTTGGCCGAAATTTTAGATAACTGTAAACAACATAAATATCGCTGGTATGTCAAAAGGTACTGAGTATGTATAACATCAAAAATGTAAAACTTTACAATTCAGTGGTAAGTCGCCATATTGCAGCACTGGCATTGCCAATCACGAAAAAAAGAGGTAATCTACGTAACAAATATACCACGCATGAGGACTTCACACCTATTTTTAACACAATTTTACTCCCCAAACAACAAAAAACGACAACAGCCGCACCTGTTTCGATTTCTCTGCCATCGTAGAACTCTCCGTACGGGTCAACTTAATTGATCAGATAGAGAACGTAATCGTTTGACGTATTTCGATTGGTACTTCATTTTGCTCTCCATCGAACCCATGTACTTATTTGTATATATTTAGCAGAAAATGGCAAAAATGATAGACCAACATGGTACATGTTTATTTATTTATTAGTATAAATATATTAAAAAAAATAAGTTGAAGTTTGATTAGAAATACGAAAAAAAATTTTGACTAAACAATATTTGTGTCATTATCTATTTTTCAATACCTATTTTTCTCATTTCCTTCTGTATCCGATATCATTATCAATATTTTGCATAAATATTGAAGATTAACCCAAAACAGAAAGTAACTAAATATTCAAAGCCGACTCATGAAGACACCATGCATTAACTAGACCACTCACATACAAGCCAGGCATGCAAATATTAATGTTGAAATATCCAGTATACCAAGAGACCACTTTATTCCATTAACACTCAGCTCACTCTCGACGCACATATTCATTACAGTGGGTGGATTTACAGAGAGTAAGAAACGGTAAAATCGTGTGTGAAGAAAACGTTATACGGATCATTCTGAACAAGTTTGCCTAAGAGGCAGGTTACAAGCCAGCGATTTCTAAGCTGAGGTTTTTTTAGGGATCCCAATGAAAGGATTTTAGTAAGAGAAGGGATAATGAGAATATAAACAGTTTAAGGATATCAATACATCCTGAGGTGTTTATGTAATTACTTTTATTTTTTATTTTTTTTTTAAAGGAGGATGGAGTCATGTGTAGAAGTTCACGCAGGGAGGGAAGTTTTCTGATCGCCATTCACGTGGGAGTGGCCAGAAACAATTCTTTTACATATGACTCAAGCAGCTCACGACTTCCGGTCCTTGACCAAGTATCCTCTGGGTAGCCTAAGAACATCCGTTTGAAGGTGAGCTAAAGTG
>NW_017536408.1:6505-7761 GCF_001853355.1 Bactrocera latifrons | reverse complement strand
AGAGGAAGAGGAAGACCTCCACTCCGTTGGAAAGACCAAGTGGAGAAGGACCTGACTTCACTTGGAATATCTAATTGGCGCCACGTAGCGAAAAGGAGAAACGACTGGCGCGCTGTTGTTAACTCGGCTATAATCGCGTAAGCGGTGTCTACGCCAATCAAGAAGAAGAAGAAGAGTGATGAGGGAGGGATTTGATTTTCATTTAAGCGGAGTACTACTTAGCCGGGATTGACTGTACACATGAATCAGAGCAATATTGAATATTTTCGTTGAAACAGTTCTTGAATTGAAAATCGACAAATAAACTATGTTATCAATTTTATTCTAATATATTTTAATATTTATTTTTGCGGGGTTGACACCTTTTCCTTCTCATACATTTTAGAAATATATTCAAGTCATGATTTTTAGCTTTTGAAATCATCGCGAAAAGACGCTTGTGGGCAAGGCATGCTCGGGGAGATGTAATGGCGTCTGCTTTTATGAATGAATCGAATATKCTTTTTGAAAGTACGTTTGCGTTCATGAATGAAAATTTTGTTGTTGTGTAATTTACTATAAATTTTGACGTCGGMAATTTTTCTGCCATATTGGTTTCTGATGCCTTTTCAAACGATTGTTGTTTTTGTAGAACAATATTTGCAATTTTTGCTGGTGACATATGCACATGTGAACGCATATAAGTATGTATGTTGTGTATGCATTGTTTGTGTGGGAATGTCATACGCACATATTTACATATATGTATACGTAAATATAGAGAAGCGCGCGCTTTTTATATTACTGATAAATGATAATAACTTGATTTGTACTGGCATACATATCAGCAGGATAGATACGTATGAAAGTTTTAAATGCTGTTCTTTTGTACTTTCCGAAAACCAATGGTTTCGGTTGCGGCTGTACGTAGTTGTTCACGAGTGCTCTCAGAGAGCCGGAGTGCAAGCCAAGTAGAAAATCGTTCGGCTGTCTGCTGTGATTGCAGCTTCTCGACATCGAACCTTCCTTGCGTTTGATGGCGTGCGTTTTTTGCTGCAACGAGATAGTGGTCTGAGTCGATGTTAGGACCTCGCAGTGCACGCACATCTAAAACACTGGAGACGTGTCTTCCGTCTATCACAACATGATCGATCTGGTTGGTGGTTTTTTTTTCGAGCCCCGGCGAAGTCGATCAGCCTCAACCCATCCACGACCTCGTGGAGGCTGAATTTACCGACCGTAGTGCCAAAGATACCTTCTTTGCCCACCCTGGCGTT